>NW_017205130.1:0-5399 GCF_001704415.2 Capra hircus
CCCGTCGTAAGTCGAGAGCACCTGCCGCAACTCGAGAAAATCCAGGAGGTTCCTCCCCTCCAGGCGAGATGAGGCCCATTTCCGCTGAGGTGTCTCAGGGTAATCACATCTAACCTCTGCAACTTCCAAAGGGTCTTTCACACCCCTTGCTGAACTCCAAGAACTTCCCGAACATACCCGTCTCCACTCGAGAGGAACACGAGAGTCCCTCCACATCTAGAGGAGCCCCCCGTTTTCGCCTCCTAGCTCGAGAGGAGGGATCCTTTCCCTACGTGTTTTGGGAAAGAGTTCCCGGCGTTCCCGTCGAACTCAAGAGGAGGCGCTCTCCACAGGAAAGGGAGAGGAACTCCAGGGTCGTGCCACATTCCCAGAGTCCCCCAGATGTCTCAGTCCATTCCAGGGAAACCTGTTTCCCTACACTGCCTCGACTGTTAAGACGAGGATCCAATCACACCACGGTGGAACGAGGGACAGCCCTGTGGGAAAGCCTCGTGTGAAAGTCGTAGGAAAGCCTCGAGGAAAGCCACAGATCCCTTGACCACGCGAAGGAAGCGTGATACTGCTGCTAAGTCCGGAAGGAAAGAGCACGTGCATGCCCCCACTCGAGATGAGGACTGACACCCCTGGGGAGACTCCAGAAGTACCCGAAGATCCATGTCATCACTGGAGAGGAATCCTTAGGTTCCGGCACCGACTCCACACAAGGTCTTAGGCCCCGGCATCGAGGAGAAGAAATCCCGAGAGGCCCCGAGCAACTCACATGGGGACTGGCCTTTCCTGAGGCCACCAGAGCGGGTCCCTGAGGTCCCGTCGTAAGTCGAGAGCACCTGCCGCAACTCGAGAAAATCCAGGAGGTTCTCCCCTCCAGGCGAGATGAGGCCCATTTCCCCTGAGGCGACTCGAGGCTATTCACACGTAAACTCTGGAACTTCCAAAGGGTCCTTCACACCCTTGCTGCAACTCAAGAAGTTCTCCAAAATACCCGTCTCTACTCGAGAGGAAGCACAATAGTCTGGCCCACATCAAGAGGATCCCCGTTTCCGCCTCCTAGCTCGAGAGGAGGGATGCTTTCCCTGCGAGGTCGGGAAAGAATTCCCAGTGTTCCGTCACATCTCAAGAGGAGGTGCTCTCCACAGGAAAGGAGAGAGGAACTCCAGGGTCGTGCCACCATTCCCAGAGTCCTCCAGATGTCTCAGTCCATTCCAGGGAAATCTGTTTTCCCTGCAATGCCACGACTTTCAGGCCGAGGATCGACTCACACCACGGTGGCACGTGGGACAGCCCTGTGGGAAAGCCTCGTGAGAAAGCCTCGTTGGAAAGCCTCGAGGGAAAGCACCTGATCAATTGATCCAAGCGAAAGGAAGCGTGACACTGCTGCTACAGTTCAGGAGGAAAGCGCACGTGCATGCCCCCACTCGAGATGAGGACCTACTCCCCTAGGAAGACTCCAGAAGTACCCTACGATCCATATCAGCACTGGAGAGGAATCCTTCGGCTCCGGCTCCGACTCCTCACAAGGTCTGTGGCCCCGGCATCGAAGGTTGAGGAATCCGGAGAGGCCCCGAGCAACTCGCAAGGGGACTGGCCTTTCCTGAGTCCACCAGTGCGGGTCCCTGTGGTCTCCATTGTAAGTCGTGAGCACCTGCCGCCACTCGAGAAAATCCAGGAGGTTCTCCCCTCCAGGCGAGATGAGGCCCTTTTCCGCTGAGGCGTCTCGAGGCTAATCGCACCTAATCTCTGGAACTTCCAAAGGGTCCTTCACACCCTTGCTGCAACTGAAGAAGCTCCCCGACATACCCGTCTCCACTCGAGAGGAAGCACGAGAGTTCTGCCCATATCCAGAGGAGACCCATTTCCGCCTCCTAGCTCGAGAGGAGGGATCCTTTCCCTGCGTGGTCGGGAAAGAATTCCCGGCGTTCCCGTCGCATCTCAAGAGTAGGTGCTCTAAACAGGAAAGGCGAGAGGAACTCCAGGGTCGTGCCACCATTCCCAGAGTCCCCCAGATGTCTCAGTCCATTCCAGGGAAACCTGTTTTCCCTGCGCTGCCTCGACTTTCAAGCCGAGGATCGACTCACACCACGGTGGCACGTGGGACAGCCCTGTGGAAAGCCTCGTGGGAAAGCCTCGTGGGAAAGCCTCGAGGGAAAGCCCCTGATCCCTTGATTCACGGGAAGGGAAGAGTGACACAGCTGCTACAGCTCGGAAGGAAAGCGCACGTGCATGCCCCCACTCGAGACGAGGACTGACTCCCCTGGGGAGACTCCAGAAGCACCCCAAGATCCATGTCAGCACTGGAGAGGAATCGTCAGATTTCGGCATCGACTCCACACAAGGTCTTAGGCCCCGGCATCGACGGGATAGGTATCCCGAGAGGCCCCCGAGCAACTCACATGGGGACTGGCCTTTCCTGAGGCCACCAGAGCGGGTCCCTGAGGTCCCCGTCGTAAGTCGAGAGCACCTGCCGCAACTCGAGAAAATCCAGGAGGTTCTCCCCTCCAGGCGAGATGAGGCCCATTTCAGCTGAGGCCTCTTGAGGCTATTCACACCTAACCTCTGGAACATCCAAAGAGCCCTTCACACCCTTGCTGCAACTCAAGAAGTTCCCGACATACCCGTCTCCACTCGAGAGGAAGCACGAGAGTCCCGCCCACATCCAGAGGAGCCCCGTTTCTGCCTCCTAGCTCGAGAGGAGGGATACTTTCCCTGCGTGGTCGGGAAAGAATTCCCGGCGTTTCCTTCGCATCTCAAGAGGTGGCGCTCTCCACAGGAAAGGCAAGAGGTACTCCAGGGTCGTGCCACCATTCCCAGAGTCCCCCAGATGTCTCAGTCCATTCCAGGGAAACCTGTTTTCCCTGCAATGCCTCGATCTTTCAAGCCGAGGATCGACTCACACCACGGTGGCACGTGGGACAGCCCTGCGGGAAAGCCTCATGGAAAGCCTCGTGGGAAAGCCTCGAGGGAAAGCCACAGATCCCTTCATCCACGCGAATGGAAGCGCGACACTGCTGCTACAGCTCGAGAGGAAAACGCACGTGCATGCCCCCACTCGAGACGGAGGACTAACTCCCCTGGGGAGACTCCAGAAGTACCCCAAGATTCCATGTCCAGCACTGGAGAGGAATCCTCAGGTTCCGGAACTGACTCCACACAAGGTCTTAGGCCCCAGCATCGACGGGAGAGGAAATCCCGAGAGGCCCAGAGCAACTCGCATGGGGACTGGCCTTTCCTGAGGCCACCAGAGCGGGTCCCTGAGGTCCCCGTCGTAAGTTCGAGAGCACCTGCTGCAACCCAAGAAAATCCAGGAGGTTTTCCCCTTCAGGCGAGATGAGGCCCATTTCCGCTGAGGCATCTCGAGGCTAATCACACCTAACCTCTGGAACTTCCAAACGGGTCCTTCACACCCTTGTTGCAACTCAAGAAGTTCCCCGACATACCCGTCTCCACTCGAGAGGAAGCACGAGAGTCCCGCCCACATCCAGAGGGAGCCCCGTTTCTCGCCTCCTAGCTCGAGAGGAGCGATCGTTTCCCTGCGTGGTCGGGAAAGAATTCCCAGCGTTCCCATCGCATCTCAAGAGGAGGCGCTCTCCACAGGAAAGGTGAGAGGAAATCCAGGGTCGTGCCACCATTCCCAGAGTCCCCCAGATGTCTCAGTCCATTTCAGGGAAACCTGTTTTTCCCTGCACTGCCTCGACTTTCAAGGCCGAGGATCGACTCACACCACGGTGGCACGTGGGACAGCCCTGTGGGAAAGCCTCGTGGGAAAGCCTCGAGGGAAAGCCACAGATCCCTTGATCCACGCGAAGGGAAGCGTGATACTGCTGCTACAGCTCGGGAGGAAAGCGCACGTGCATACCTCCGCTCGAGAAGAGGACTGACTCTCCTGGGGAGACTCCAGAAGTACCCCAAAATACATGTCAGCACTGGAGGGGAAACCTCAGGTTTCGGCCCCGTTACCACATAAGGTCTTAGGCCCGGCATCGACGGGAAAGGAATCCCGAGAGGCCCTCTAGCAACTCGCATGTGGACTGGCCTTTCCTGTTGCCACCAGAGCGGGTCCATGAGGTCCCTGTCGTAAGTCTAGAGCACCTGCCTCAACTCGAGAAAGTCCAGGTGGTTCTCCCCTCCCAGCGAGATGAGACCCATTTCCGCTGAGCCCTCTGGAGGCTAATCACACCTAACCTCTGGAACTTACAAAGGGTCCGTCACAACCTTGCTGCAACTCAAGAAGTTCCCCGACATACCCGTCTCCACTTGAGAGGAAGCAGGAGAGTAAGCACGAGAGTCCCGCCCACATCCAGAGGAGCCCCGTTTCCGCCTCCTAGCTCGAGAGGAGGGATCCTTTCCCTGCGTGGTCGGGAAAGAATTCCCGGCTTTCCCGTCGCATCTAAAGAGGAGGTGCTCCCACAGGAAAGGCGTGAGGAACTCCAGGGTCGTGCCACATTCCCAGAGTCCCCCAGATGTCTCAGTCCATTCCAGGGAAACCTGTTTTCCCTGCACTGCCTCGACTTTCAAGCCGAGGATCGACTCACACCACGGTGGCACGTGGGACATCCCTGTGGGAGAGCCTCGTGGAAAGCCTCGTGGGAAAGCCTCGAGGGAAAGCCCCTGATCCCTTGATCCACGGGAAGGGAAGAGTGACACAGCTGCTACAGCTCGGAAGGAAAGCGCACGAGCATGCCCCCACTCGAGACGAGGACTGACTCCACTGAGGAGACTCCAGAAGTACCCCAAGATCCATGTCAGCACTGGAGAGGAATGCTCAGGTTCCGGCATCCACTCCACACAAGGTCTTAGGCCCCGGCATCGACGGGAGAGGAATCCCGAAAGGCCCCGAGCAAGTCGCAAGGGGACTGGCCTTTCCTGAGGCCAACAGAGCGGGTCCCTGAGGTCCCCGTCGTAAGTCGAGAGCACCTGCCGCAACTCGAGAAAATCCAGGAGGTTCTCCCCTCCAGGCGAGATGAGGCCCATTTACGCTGAGGCGTCTCGAGGCTAATCACACTTAACCTCTGGAACTTCCAAAGGGTCCTTCACACCCTTGCTGCAACTCAAGAAGTTCCCCGACATACCCGTCTCCACTCGAGAGGAAGCACGAGAGTCCCGCCCACATCCAGAGGAGCCCCGTTTCCGCCTCCTAGCTCGAGAGGAGGAATCCTTACCCTGCGTGTCGGGAAAGAATTCCGGCATTCCGTCGCATCTCAAGAGAGGCGCTCCCACAGGAAAGGCGAGAGGAACTCCAGGGTCGTGCCACATTCCCAGAGTTCCCCAGATGTCTCAGTCCATTCCAGGGAAACCTGTTTTCCCTGCACTGCCTCGACTTTCAAGCTGAGGATCGACTCACACAACGGTGGCACGTGGGACAGCCCTGTGGGAAGCTCGTGGGAAAGCCTCGTGGGAAAGCC
>NW_017205131.1:0-5398 GCF_001704415.2 Capra hircus
ATCAGAGGGAAAAGGGCACGTAATATGGAGCATGAGGGGAGAAACAACTCCATGGATTTTTCTCAATTTTGCGGCAATGGTGCTGACTAGACTTAAGACGGGGACATCAGGACCCGCTGTGGCTGCCATCTTAGGAAAGGCCAGTCCCCATGCGAGTTGCTCGGGGCCTCTTGGGATTCCTCTCCCGTCGATGCTGGGGCCTAAGACTTGTATGGGGTCAGTGCTGTAACCTGAGGATTCCTCTCCAGTGCTGACATGGATCTTGGGGTATTTCTGGAGTCTCCCCAGGGGAGTCAGTCCTCGTCTCGAGTGGGGCATGGACGTGCGCTTTCCTCTCCGAGCTGTAGCAGCAGTGTGTCGCGCTTCCTTCGCATTGATCAAGGCATCTGTGGCTTTCGCCTCGAGGCTTTTCCCACGAGGCTTTCCCAGGGCTGTCCCACGTGCCACCGTGGTGTGAGTCGATCTCCGCTTGAAAGTCGAGGCAGTGCGGGAAAAGAGGTTTCCCTGGAATGGACGGAGTCATCTGGGGGACTCTGGGAATGGTGGCACGACCCTGGAGTTCGTCTCGCCTTTCCTGTGGAGAGCGTCTCCTCTTGAGATGCGACGGGAAACGCCGGGAATTTCTTTCCCGACACGCAGGGAAAGGATCCCTCCTCTCGAGGTAGGAGGCGGAAACGGGGCTACTGTCGATGTGGGTGGGACTTCGTGCTTCCTCTTGAGTGGAGACTGGAATATCGGGGAGCTTCTTCTGTTGCAGCAAGGGTGTGAAGGACCCTTTGGAAGTTCCAGATGTTAGATGTGATTAGCCTCGAGACGCCTCAGCGGAAATCGGCCTCATCTCGCCTGGAGGGGAGAACCTCCTGGATTTTCTCGAGTTGCGGCAGTGCTCTCAACTTACGCCAGGGACCTCAGGGAGCCGCTCTGGTGCCTCAGGAAAGGCCAGTCCCCATGCGAGTTGCTCGGGGGCCTCTCGACATTCCTCTCCCGTCGATGCCGGGCCTAAGACCTTGTGTGGAGTCGGTGCTGGAACCTGACGATTCCTCTCCAGTGCTGACATGAATCTTGAGGTACTTCTGGAGTCTCCCCAGGGGTGCCAGTCCTCGTCTCGAGTGGGGGCATGCACGTGCGCTTTCCTCCCGAACTGTAGCAGCAGTGTCACGCTTCCCTTCGCGTGGATCAACGGATCAGGGGGCTTTCCCACGAGGCATTCCCAAGAGGCTTTCCCACAGGGCTGTCCCACGTGCCACCGTGGTGTGAGTCTATCCTCGCTTGAAAGTCGAGCAATGCAGGGAAATCAGGTTTCCCTGGAATGGACTGAGACATCTGGGGGACTCTGGGAATGGTGGCACGAGCCTGGAGTTCCTCTCACCATTCTTGTAGAGAGTGCCTCCTCTTGAGATGGGACGGGAACGCCGGGAATTCTTTCCCGACAAGGCAGGGAAAAGAATCCCACCTCTCGAGCTAGCAGGCGGAAACCTGGCTCCTCTGGATGTGTTCGGGTCTCTCGTGCTTCCTCTCGAGTGGAGACGGGTATGTCGGGGAACTTCTTGAGTTGCAGCAAGAGTGTGAAGAACCCTTTGGAAGTTCCAGAGGTTAGGTGAGTATCCTGGAGACGCCTCAGCGGAAATGGGCCTCATCTCGCCTGCAGGGAGAACCTCCTGATGTTCTCAAGTTGCGGCAGGTGCTCTCGTCTTACGACGTGGACCTCAGGACCCGCTCTGGGTGGCCTCAGGAAAGGCCAGTCCCCATGCGAGTTGCTCGGGGTCCTCTCGGGATTCTTCTCCCGTCCGATGCCGGGGCCTAAAACCTTGCGTGGAGACGGTGCCGGAGCCTGAGGATTCCTCTCCAGTGCTGACATGGATCTTGGGGTACTTCTGGAGTCTCCCCAGGGGAGTCAGTCCTCGTCTCGAGTGGGGGCATGCACGTACGCTTTCCTACCGAGCTGTAGCAGCAGTGTCACGCTTCCCTTCGCCTGGATCGGGGGGATCTGTGCCTTTCCCTTGAGGCTCTCCCACGAGGCCTTTCCCAGGAGCCTTTCCCACAGGGCTGTCCCACGTGCCACCGTGGTGTGAGTCGATCCTCGGCTTGAAAGTCGCGGCAATCGAGGGAAAAAAGATTTCCCTGGAATGGACTTAGACATCTGCGGGACTCTGGGAATGGTGCCAAGGCCGGGGAGTTCCTCTCGCCTTCCAGTGGAGAGCGCCTCCTCTTGAGATGCGACGGGAATGCCGGGAATTCTTTCCCGACCACGCAGGGAAAGGATCCCTCCTCTCAAGCTAGGAGGCGGAAACGGGGCTCCTCTGGATGTGGGCGGGACTCTCGTGCTTCCTCTCGAGTGGAGATGGGTTTATCTGTGAACTTCTTGAGTTGCAGCAAGGGTGTGAAGGACCCTTTGTAAGTTCCAGAGGTTAGGTGTGATTAGCCTCGAGATACCTCAGCGGAAATGGGCCTCATGTCGCCTGGAGGGGGAGAACCTCCTGGAATTTCTCGAGTTGTGGCAGGTGCTCTCCACTTCCGACGAGGACCTCAGGAACCCGCTCTGGTGGGGTCAGGAAAGGCCAGTCCCCATGCAAGTAGCTCGGGGGCCTCTCGGGATTCATCTCCCATCGATGCTGGGGCCTAAGACCTTGTGTGGAGTCAGTGCCGGAACCTGAGGATTCCTCTCCAGTGCCGACATGGATCTTCGGGTACTTCTGGAGTCTCCCCAAAGGCGTAAGTCCTCGTCTCGAGTGGGTGAATGCACGTGCCCTTTCCTCCCGAGCTGTAGCAGCAGTGTCACGCTTCCCTTTTCGTGGATCAAGGGATCTGTGGCTTTCCCCTCTAGACTTTTCCCATGAGGCTTTCCCACGAGGCCTTTCCCACAGGGCTTTCCCACGTGCCACGGTGGTGTGAGTCGATCCTCGGCTTTAAAGTCGAGGCAGTGAAGGGAAAACAGTTTTTCCCTGGAATGGACTGAGACATCTGGGGGACTCAGGGAATGGTGGCACGACCCTCGGGTTCCTCTTGCCTTTCCTGGTGGAGAGCGCCTCCACTTGAGATGCGACCGGGAATGCGGGAATTCTTTCCCCACCACGCAGGGAAAGGATTCCTCCTCTCGAGCTAGCAGGCGGAAACGGGGCCACTCTGGATATGGGCGGGACTCTCGGATTCCTCTTGAGTGGAGACGGGTATGTCGGGGAACTTCTTGAGTTGCAGCAAGGGTGTGAAGGACCCTTTGGAAGTTCCAGAGTTAAAGTGTGATTACCCCATAGTTGCCTCAACGGAAATGGGCCTCATCTCTCCTGGAGGGGAGAACCTCCTGGATTTTCTCGAGTTGCAGCAGGTGCTCTCGACTTATGATGGGGACCTCAGGGATCCACTCTGGTGGCCTCAGGAAAGGCCAGTCCCCATTCGAGTTGCTCGGGGGCCTCTCGGGATTCCTCTCCCTTCGATGCTGGGGCCTAAGACCTTGTGTGGAGTCAGTGCCGGAACCTGAGGATTTCTCTCCAGTGCAGACATGGATTTTAGGGTACTTCTGGAGTCTCCCCAGGGCAGTCAGTCCTCGTCTCGAGTGGGGGCATGCACGTGCGCTTTCCTCCCAAGCTGTAGCAGCAGTGTCGTGCTTCCCTTCGCGGTGTATCAAGGGATCTGTGTCTTTCCCTCGAGGCTTTCCCACGAGGCTTTCCCACAGGGCTGTCCCACGTGCCACCGTGGTGGGAGTCGATCCTCGGCTTGAAAGTCGACGCAGTGCAGGGAAGACTGATTTCCCTGGAATGGACTGAGACATCCAGGTGACTCTGGGAATGGTGGTACGACCCTGGAGTTCCTCTCGCCTTTCCTGTGGAGAAGCGCCTACTCTTGAGATGCAACCGGGAACGCCGGAAATTCTTTCCCGACCACGGCAGGGAAAGGATCCCTCCTCTCGATCTAGGAGGCGGAAACGGGGCCTCCTCTGAATGTGGGCGGGACTCTCGTGCTTCCCCTCGAGTGGAGACGGGTATGTCGGAGAACTTCTTGAGTTGCAGCAAGGGTGTGAACTACCCTTTGGAAGTTCCAGACGTAAGGTGTGATTAGCCTCGAGATACCTCAGCGGAAATAGTTCTCAGCTCGCCTGGAGGGGAGAACCTCCTGGATTTTTCTCGAGTTTGCGGGCAGGTGCTCTCGACTTACGACGGGGACCTCAGGGACCCGCTATTGTGGACTCAGGAAAGGCCAGTCCCCATGCGAGTAGCTCGCGGGCCTCTCGGGATTCCTCTCCCGTCGATGCCGGGGCCTATGATCTTGTGTGGAGTGGGGTGCTGGAACCTGAGGATTCCTCTCCAGTGCTGACATGGATCTTTGGAGTACTTCTAGAGTCTCCCCAGTGGAGTCAGTCCTCGTCTCGAGTGGGGGCATGCACGTGCGCTTTCCTCCCGAGCTGTAGCAGCAGTGTCACGCTTCCCTTCGCGTGGATCAAGGAATCTGTGGTTTCCTCCAGGCTTGCCCAGGAGGCTTTCCCACAGGGCTGTCCCACGTGCCACATGGGTGTGAGTCGATCTTCGGCTTGAAAGTCGAGGCAGTGCAGGGAAAACAGGTTTCCTGGAATGGACTGAGATATCTGGGGACTCTGGGAATGGTGGCACGACCCTGGAGTTCCTCTCGCCTTTCCTGTGGAGAGCGCCTCCTCTTTGAGATGCGACGGAAATGCCGGGAATTCTTTCCGACCACGCAGGGGAAGGATCCCTCCTCTCTAGCTAGGAGGAGGAAACGGGGACTCCTCTGGATGAGGGCGGACTCTCGTGCTTCCTCTCGAGTGGAGACGGGTATGTCGGGGAACTTCTTGAGTTGCAGCAAGGGTGTGAAGGACCCTTTGGAAGTTCCAGAGGTTAGGTGTGATTAGCCTCGAGATGCCTCAGCGGAAATGGGCCTCATCTCGCCTGGAGGGGAGAAGCCTCGTGGATTTTCTCGAGTTGCGGCAGGTGCTCTCGACTTACGACTGGGACCTCAGGGACCCGCTCTGGTGGCCTCAGGAAAGGCCAGTCCCCATGCGAGTTGTTCGGGGCCTCTCGGGATTCCTCTCCCAACGATGCTGGGGCCTAAGATCTTGTGTGGAGTCAGTGACGGAACTGAGGATTCCTCTCCAGTGCCGACATGGATCTTGGGGTACTTTTGGAGTCTCCCCAGGGCCAGTCAGTCCTCCTCTCGAGTGGGGTCCTGCACGTGCGCTTTCCTCCCGAGCTGTAGCAGCGGTGTCGCGCTTCCTTAGCGTGGATCAAGGGATCTGTGTCTTTCCTCAAAGTCTTTCCCACTAGGCTTTCCCACAGGGCTGTCCCACGTGCCACGGTGGTGTGAGTCGATCCTCGGCTTGAAAGTCGATGCAGTTCAGGGAAAATAGTTTTCCCTGGAATGGACTGAGAAATTCAGGGACTCTGGAATGGTG
>NW_017205132.1:0-5397 GCF_001704415.2 Capra hircus
CCGCCCACATCCAGAGGAACCCCGTTTCCGTCTCCGAGAGGAGGGATCCTTTCCCTGCATGTCGGAAAAGAATTCCCTGCGTACCCGTCGCATCTCAAGAGGAGGCGATCTCCACAGGAAAGGCGGAGGAACACCAGGTCGTGCCACCATTCCCAGAGTCCCCAGATGAATTCATCCAGGGGAAACCTACCCTGCACCGCCTCGACATTCAAGCCGAGGATCAACAACACACGTGGCCCGTCGGACCCTGGGAAAGCCCGTGGGAAACCGGAAAGCCACGAGGAAAGCCACAGATCATTTGATCCACGCGAAGGGAAGCGCGACACTGCTGCTACAGCTCAGGAGGAAATCGCACCTGTATGCCCCCCACTCGAGACGAGGGCTGACTCCCCTGGGGATACTCCAGAAGTTCCCCAAGATCCATGACAGCACTGGAGAGGAATCCTCAGGTTCCCGTACTGACACCACACAAGGTCTTAGTCCCCGCATCGACGGGAGAGAATCCCGAGAGGCCCCTGAGCAATTCGCATGGGACTGGCCTTTCCTGAGTCCACCAGAGCGGGACCCTGAGGTCTCCGTCGTAAGTCGAGAGAACCTGCCACAACTCGAGAATATCCAGGAGGTTCTCCCGTCCAGGAGAGATGAGGCCCATTTCCGCTGAGGCGTCTTGAGGCTAACCACACCTAACCTCTGGAACTTCCAAAGGGTCCTTCACACCCTTGCTGCAACTCTAGAAGTTCCCCGACATACCCGTCTCCACTCGAGAGGAAGCAGGAGAGTCCCGCCCACATCCAGAGGAGCCCTGTTTCCGCCTCCTAGCTCGAGAGGAGTGATATTTTAACTGCGTGGTCGGGAAAGAATTCCCGGCTTTCCCGTCGCATCTCAAGAGGAGGATCTCTTCACAGCAAAGGCGAGAGGAACTCCAGGTCGTGTCAAAATTCCCAGAGGCCCAGATGACTCAGTCCATTCCAGGGAAACCTGTTTTCCCTGCAATGGCTCGACTTTCAAGACGAGGATCGACTCAAACCACGCTGGCTCGTGGGACAGCCCTGTGGAAAGCCTCGTGGGAAAGCCTCGAGGAAAGCCTCGAGGAAAGCCACAGATCCCTTGATCCACGCGAAGGAAGCGTGACACTGCTGCTACAGCTCGGGAGGAAAGTGCACGTGCATGCCCCCACTCGAGACGAGGACTGACTCCCCTGGGGAGACTCCAGAACTACCCCAAGATCCATTTCAGCACTGGAGAGGAATGCTCAGGTTCCGGCACCGACTCCACACAAAGATCTTAGGCCCCGGCATCGAAGGGAGAGGAATCCCGAGAGGCCCCCAAGCAACTCGCATGGGGACTGGCCTTTCCTGAGGCCACCAGAGCGGGTCCCTGAGGTCCCCGTCTTAAGTCGAGAGCATCTTGCCGCAACTCGAGAAAATCCAGGAGGTTCTCCCCTCCAGGCGAGATGAGGCTCATTTCCCGCGAGGCTTCAGGAGGGCTAATCAGACCTAACCTCTGGAACTTCCAAAGGGTCCTTCACACCCTTGGCTGCAACTCAAGAAGTTCCCCGACATACCCGTCTCCACTCGAGAGGAAGCACGAGAGTTCCGCCCACATCCAGAGGAGCCCCGTTTAGGCCACCTAGAAAGAGAGGAGGGATCCTTTCCCTGCGTGGTGGGGAAAGAGTCCCGGGTTCCCGGTCGCATCTCAAGAGGAGGCGATCTCCACAGGAAAGGCAAGAGGAACTCCTGGTCGTGCCATCATTCCCAGAGTCCCCCAGATGTCTCAGTCCATTCCAGGGAAACCTGTTTTCCCTGCACTGACTCGACTTTCAAGCCGAGGATCGACTCACACCACGGTGGCAACGTGGGACAGCCCTGTGGGAAACGCTCGTGGGAAAGCCTCGAGGGAAAAGCCACAGATCCCTTGTTCCACGCGAAGTGGAAGCGCGACACTGCGCTACAGCTCGGGGAGGAAAGCCACGTGCATGCCCCCACTCCAGACGAGGACTGACTCCCCTGGGGAGACTCCAGAAATACCCCAAGATCCATGTCGGCACTGGGAGAGGAATCCTCAGGTTCCGTCATCAACCTCCACACAAGGTATTAGGCACCGGCATCGAGGGGAGAGGAATCCCGAGAGGGGCCCCGTGCAACTGGCTTGGGGACTGGCCGTTTCTGAGGCAAACGAGAGCGGGTTCCCGGAGGTCCCCATCGTAAGTCGAGAGCACCTGCCCACTCGAGAAAATCCAGGAGGTTCTCCCTTCCAGCCGAGATGAGGCCCATTTCCGCTGAGGAGTCTCGAGTCTAATCACACCTAACGTCTGGAACTTCCAAAGGGTCCTTCACCACTCTTGCTTCAAACTCAAGAAGTTCCCGCCGACATACCCGTCTCCACTCGAGAGGAAGCCCGGAGAGTCCTGCCCACATCCAGAGGAGCCCCGTTTCCGCCTCCTAGCTCGAGAGGGGGGATCCTTTCCATGCCTGGTCAGGAAAGAATTCCCGGCCTTCCCGGTCGCATCTCAAGAGGAGGCGCTCTCCACAGGAAAGGAGAGGAACTCCAGGGTCGTGCGCACATTCCCAGAGGCCCCCAGATGTCTCAGTCCATTCCAGGGAAACCTGTTTTTCCTGCACTGCCTAGACTTTCAAGCGCGAGGATCGACTCACACCACGGTGGCACGTGGGACAGCCCTGTCGGAAAGCCGCGTGGGAAAGCCTCGTAGGAAAGCCTCGGTGGGAAAGCCTCGAGGGAAAGCCACAGATCCCTTGATTCCACGCGAAGGGAAGCGTGACATTGCTGCTACAGCTCGGGAGGAAAGTGCCACGTGCATGCCCCCACAATAGACGAGGCCTGACTCCCCTGGGGTGTCTCCAGAATTACCCCAAGATCCATGTCGGCACTGGAGAGGAATCCACAGGTTCCAGCAACGACTCCACACAGGGCCTTAGGCCCCGGCATCGACGGGAGAGGAATCCCGAGAGGCCCCCATGCAACTCGCATGGGGACTGGCCTTTCCTGAGGCTACCAGAGCGAGTCCCTGAAGTCCCCCGTCGTAAGTCGAGAGCACCTGCCGCAACTCGAGAAAATCCAGTAGGTTCTCCCCTCCAGGCGAGATGAGGCCCATTTCCGCTGAGGCGTCTCGAGGCTAATCACACCTACCTCTGGAACTTCAAAGGGTCCTTCACACCCTTGCTGCAACTCAAGAAGTTCCCCGACATACCCGTCTCCACTCGAGAGGAAGCACGAGAGTCCCGCCCACAACCAGAGTGGACCCGCGTCCGCCTCCTAGCTCGAGAGGAGGAATCCTTTCCCTGCCTGGTCGGAAAGAATTCCCGGCGTTCCCGTCGCATCTCAAGAGGAGGCTCTCTCTACAGGAAAGGCGAGAGGAACTTCAGGGTCGTGCCACCATTCCCTGAGTCCCCCAGATGTCTCAGTCCATTCCAGGGAAACCTGTTTTCCCTGCACTGCCTAGACTTTCAAGCCGAGGATCGACTCACACCACGGTGGCACGTGGGACAGCCCTGTCGGAAAAGCCTCGTGGGAAAGCCTCGAGGGAAAGCCACAGATCCCTTGATCCGCGCGATGGGATGCGCGACACTGCTGCTACAGCTCGGGAAGAAAGCGCACATGCATGCCCCCACTCGAGACGAGGACTGACTCCCCTGGGGAGACTCCAGAATACCCCAAGATCCATGTCAGCACTGGACAGGAATCCTCAGGTTCCGGCACCGAGTCCACACAAGATCTTAGGCCCCGCATCGACGGGAGTGGAATCCCGAGAGGCCCCGAGCAACTCGCATGGGGACTGGCCTTTCCTGAGGCCACCAGAGCGGGTCCCTGTGGTCCCCGTCGTAAGTCGAGAGCACCTGCCGCAACTCGAGAAAATCCAGGAGGTTCTACCCTCCAGGCGAGATGAGGCCCATTTCCGCTCAGGCGTCTCTAGGCTAATGACACCTAACCCCTGGAACTTACAAAGGGTCCTTCACACCCTTACTGCAACCCAAGAAGCTCCCCGACATACCCGTCTCCACTCGAGAGGAAACACGAGAGTGCCGCCCACATCCAGAGGAGCCCCTTTTCCGCCTCCTAGATCGAGAGGAGGGATCCTTTCAATGCGGTCGGGAAAGAATTCCCGGCGTTCCCGTCGCATCTAAAGAGGAGGCGCTCTCCACAGCAAAGGAGAGAGGAACTCCATGTTCGTGCCACCATTCCTGAGTCCCCCAGATGTCTAGGTCCATTCCAGGGAAACCTGTTTTCCCTGCACTGCCTCGACTTTCAAGCCGAGATTGACTCACAGCACGGTGGCACGTGGGACTGCCCTGTGGTAGGGCCTCGGGGGAAAGCCTCGTGGGAAAGCCTCAAGGGAAAGCCACAGATCCCTTGATCCCCTCGACGGGAAGCATGACACTGCTGCTACAGCTCGGGAGGAAAGCGCACGTGCATGCCCCCACTCGAGACGAGGACTGACTCCCTGGGGAGACTCCAGAAGTACCCCAAGATCTATGTCAGCACTGGAGAGGAAACCTCAGGTTACGGCACCGCCTCCACACAAGGTCTTAGGCCCCGGCATCGACGGGAGAGGAATCCCGAGAGGCCCCGAGCAACTCGCATGGGACTGGCCTTTCCTGAGGCCACAAGAGCGAGTCCCAGAGGTCCCCGTCGTAAGTCGAGAGCAAATGCCACAACTCGAGAAAATCCAGGAGGTTCTCCCCTCCAGGAGAAATGAGACCCATTTGTGCTGAGGCGTCTGGAGGCTAATCACACCTAACCTCTGTAACTTACAAAGGGTCCTTCACATCCTTGCTGCAACTCAAGAAGTTCCCCAACATAACCGTCTCCTCTCGAGAGGAAGCATAGAGTCCCGCCCTCATCCAGAGTAGCCCAATTCTGCCGCATAGCTCGAGAGGAGGGATCCTTTCCCTGCGTGGTCGGGAAAGAATTCCCGGCCTATCTCAAGAGGAGGCGCTTTCCACAGGAAAGGCGAGAGGAACTCCAGGGTCCTGCCAACATTCCAGAGTCCCCCAGATGTCTCAGTCCATTCCAGGGAAACCTGTTTTCCCTGCACTGCCTAGATTTTCAAGCCGAGATTCGACTCACACCACGGTGGCACGTGGGACTGCCCTGTGGGAAAGCCTCGTGGGAAAGCCTCGAGGCAAAGCCACAGATCCCTTGATCCACGCGATGGGTAGCGCGACACTGCTGCTACAGGTCGGGAGGAAAGCGCACATGCTTGCCCCAACTCGACATGAGGACTGACTCCCCTGGGAGACTCCAGAAAGTTCCCCAAGATCCATGTCAGCACGGGGAGAGGAATACTCAGGTTCTGGCACCGACTCCACACAAGGTCTTATGCCCCAGCATCGACGGGAGAGGAATCCCGAGAGGGCCCGAGCAACTCGCATGGGGACT
>NW_017205133.1:0-5397 GCF_001704415.2 Capra hircus
CCGGGCCTAAGATCTTGTGTGGAGTCCGGTGCCGGAACCTGAGGATTCCTCTCCAGTGCTCACAGATCTTTGGGGTACTTCTGGAGTCTCCCCAGGGGAAGTTAGTCATCGTCTCGAGTGGGGGCATGCACCTGCGCTTTCCTCCAGCTGTAGCAGCAGTGTCATGCTCCGTCGCGTGATCAAGGGATCGGTGGCTTTCCCTCGAGGCTTTCCCACGAGACTTTCCCACAGGGCTGTCCCACGTGCCACCGTGGTGTGAGTCTATCCTCGGCTTGAAAGTCGAGGCAGTGCAGGGAAAACAGGTTTCCCTGGAATGGACTGAGACATCTGGGGACTCTGGGAATCGTGGCACCACCCCTGGAGTTCCTCTCGCCTTTTCCTGTGGAGAGCGCCTCCTCTTGAGATGCGAGGGGAACGCCCGGAATTTTTTCCCGAACACGCAGTGAAAGGTTCCCTCCTCAAGAGCTAGGAGGCGGAAACGGGCTCCTCTGGATGTGATCGGGACTCTCGTGCTTCCTCTCAAGTGGAGACGGGTATGTCGGGGAACTTATTGAGTTGCAGCAAGGGTGTGAATGACCCTTTGGAAGTTCCAGAAGTTAGCTGTGATTAGCCTCGAGACACCTCAGCGGAAATGGGCCTCATCTCGCCTGGAGGGGAAAACCTCCTGGATTTTCTCCAGTTGCGGCAGGTGCTCTGGACTTACGAAGGGGACTTTAGGGACCCGATCTGGTTTCCTCAGGAAAGGCCAGTCCCATGCGAGTTGCTCGGGGCCTCTCGGGATTCCTCTTCCGTCGATGCTGGGGCCTAAGTCCTTGTGTGGAGTCCGTGCCGGAACCTGAGGATTCCTCTCCAGTGCTGACATGAATCTTGGGGTACTTCTGGAGTCTCCCCAGGGGAGTCAGTCCTTGTCTCGAGTGGGGGCCAGCACATGAGCTTTCCTCCCGAATGTAGCAGCAGTGTCGAGCTTTCCTTCGCGTGGATCAAGGGATCTGTGGCTTTCCCTCGAGGCTTTCCCTTGAGGCTTTCGCACAGGGCTGTCCCACAGCCACCGTGGCGTGAGTCGATCCTCGCTTGAAAGTCGAGGCAGTGCAGGGAAATCAGTTTTCCCTGGAATGAAATGAGACATCTGGGGGAGTCTGGGAATGGTGGCACGACCCTGGAGTTCGTCTCGCCTTTCTGTGGAGAGCGCCTCCTCTTGAGATGCGACAGGAACGCGGTAATTCTTCCCGTACACCCAGCGATTGGATCCCTCCTCTCGAGCTAGGGAGACGGAAATGGGGCTTCTCTGGATGTGGGCGGACTTTCGTGCTTCCTCTCGAGTGGAGACGGGTATGTCGGGGGAACTTCTTGAGTTGCAGCAAGGGTGTGAAGGACCCTTTGGAAGTTCCAGAGGCTACGTGTCATTAGCCTCGAGATGCCTCAGCGGAAATGGGCCTCATCTCGCCTGGAGGGGAGAACCTCCTGGATTTTCTCGAGTTGCGGCAGGTGCTCTCGACTTACGACGGGGACCTCAGGGACCCGCTCTGGTGGCCTCAAGGAAAGGCCAGTCCCATGCGAGTTGCTCGGGGCCCTCTCGGGATTCCTCTCCCGTCGATGCCGGGGCCTAAGACCTTGTGTGGAGTCGGTGCCGGAACCTGAGGCATCCTCTCCAGTGCTGACATGGATCCTGGGTACTCTGGAGTCTCCCCAGGGAAGTCAGTCCTCGTCTCGTTTGGGGGCATTCACGTGGGCTTTTCCTCCGAGCTGTAGCAGCAGTGTCACGCTTCCCTTCGCGTGGATCAAGGGATCTGTGGCTTTCCCTAGAGCTTTTAGGCTTCCCACGAGGCTTTCCCACAGGGCTGTCCCACGTGCCACCATGGTGTGAGTCGATCCTCGGCTTGAAAGTGGAGGCAGTGCAGGGAAAACAGGTTTCCCTGGAATGGACTGAGACATCTGGGGGACTCTGGGAATGGTGGCTCGACCCTGGAGTTCCTCTCGCCTTTCCTGTGGATAGTGCCTGCACTTGAGATGCGACGGGAACGCCAGGATTTCTTTCCCGACCACGCAGGGAAAGGATCCTCCTCTCGAGCTAGGAGGCGGAAATGGGGGCTCTTCTGGATGTGGGCGGGACTTTCGTGCTTCCTCTCGAGTGGAGACGGGTATGTCGGGGAACTTCTTGAGTTGCAGCAAGGGTGTGAAGGACCCTTTGGAAGTTCCAGAGGTTAGGTGTGATTATCCTCCAGACGCCTCAGCGGAAATGGGCCTCATCTCGCCTGGAGGGGAGAACCTCCTGGATTTTCTCGAGTTGCGTCAGGTGCTCTCGACTTACGACGGGGACCTCAGGGACCCGCTCTGGTGGCCCAAGAATGGCCAATCCCCATGCGAGTTGCTCTGGGGCCTCTCGGATTCCTCTCCCGTCGATGCCGGGCCTAAGACCTTGTGTGGAGTCGGTGCCAGAACCTGAGGATTCCTCTCCAGTGCTGACATGGATCTTGGGTACTTCTGGAGTCTCGCCAGGGGAGTCAGACCTCGTTTCGAGTGGGGCATGCACGTGCGCTTTCCTGCCGAGCTGTAGCAGCAGTGTCACGCTTCCCTTCGCGTGGATCAAGGGATCTGTGGCTTTCCCTAGAGCTTTCCCACTAGGCCTTCCCACGAGGCTTTCCCACAGGGCTGTCCCACGTACCACCGTGGTGTGAGTCGATCCTCCGCTAGAAAGTCGAGGCACTGCAGGGAAAACAGGTTTCCCTGGAATGGACTGAGACATCTGGGGGACTCTGGGAATGGTGGCACGACCCTGGAGTTCCTCGCGCCTGTCCTGTGGAGAATGCTTCCTCATGAGATGCGCCGGGATCGCCGGGAATTCTTTCCCAACCACGCAGGGAAAGGATCCCTCCTCACGAGCTAGGAGGCGCAAACGGGGCTCCTCTGCATGTGGGCGGGACTCTCGTGCTTCCTCTCGAGTGGAGACGGGTACGTCGGGAACTACTTGAGTTGCAGCAAGGTTGTGAAGGACCCTTAGGAAGTTCAAGAGGTAAGGTGTGATTAGCCTCGAGACCTCTCAGCTGAAATGGGCCTCATCTCGCCTGGAGGGGAGAACCTCCTGGATTTTCTCGAATTGCGGCAGGTGCTCTCGACTTACGACGGGGACCTCAGGGACACGCTCTGGTGGCCTCAGGAAAGGCCAGTCCCCATGCGAGTTGCTCGGGGCCTCTCGGGATTCCTCTCCCTTCGATGCCGGGGCCTAAGATCTTGTGTGGAGTCGGTGCCGGAACCTGAGGATTCCTCTCCAGTGCTCACATGGATCTTGGGGTACTTCTGGAGTCTCCCCAGGGAAGTTAGTCATCGTCTCGTGTGGGGGCATGCACCTGCGCTTTCCTCCTAGCTGTAGCAGCAGTGTCATGCTCCCGTCGCGTGGATCAAGGGATCGGTGGCTTTCCCTCGAGGCTTTCCACGAGACTTTCCCACAGGGCTGTCCCACGTGCCACCGTGGTGTGAGTCTATCCTCGGCTTGAAAGTCGAGGCAGTGCAGGGAAAACAGGTTTCCCTGGAATGGACTGAGACATCTGGGGGACTCTGGGAATCGTGGCACCACCCTGGAGTTCCTCTCGCCTTTCCTGTGAGAGCGCCTCCTCTTGAGATGCGAGGGGAACGCCCGGAATTTTTTCCCGAACACGCAGTGAAAGGTTCCCTCCTCAAGAGCTAGGAGGCGGAAACGGGGCTCCTCTGGATGTGATCGGGACTCTCGTGCTTCCTCTCAAGTGGAGACGGGTATGTCGGGGAACTTATTGAGTTGCAGCAAGGGTGTGAATGACCCTTTGGAAGTTCCAGAAGTTAGCTGTGATTAGCCTCGAGACACCTCAGCGGAAATGGGCCTCATCTCGCCTGGAGGGGAAAACCTCCTGGATTTTCTCCAGTTGCGGCAGGTGCTCTGGACTTACGAAGGGGACTTTAGGGACCCGATCTGGTTTCCTCAGGAAAGGCCAGTCCCCATGCGAGTTGCTCGGGGCCTCTCGGGATTCCTCTTCGTCGATGCTGGGGCCTAAGTCCTTGTGTGGAGTCCGTGCCGGAACCTGAGGATTCCTCTCCAGTGCTGACATGAATCTTGGGGTACTTCTGGAGTCTCCCCAGGGGAGTCAGTCCTTGTCTCGAGTGGGGCCAGCACATGAGCTTTCCTCCGAATGTAGCAGCAGTGTCGAGCTTTCCTTCGCGTGGATCAAGGGATCTGTGGCTTTCCCTCGAGGCTTTCCCTTGAGGCTTTCGCACAGGGCTGTCCCACAGCCACCGTGGCGTGAGTCGATCCTCGCTTGAAAGTTGAGGCAGTGCAGGGAAATCAGTTTTCCCTGGAATGAAATGAGACATCTGGGGAGTCTGGGAATGGTGGCACGACCCTGGAGTTCGTCTCGCCTTTCCTGTGGAGAGCGCCTCCTCTTGAGATGCGACAGGAACGCGGTAATTCTTTCCCGTACACCCAGCGATTGGATCCCTCCTCTCGAGCTAGGAGGCGGAAATGGGGCTCTGGATGTGGGCGGGACTTTCGTGCTTCCTCTCGAGTGGAGACGGGTATGTCGGGGAACTTCTTGAGTTGCAGCAAGGGTGTGAAGGACCCTTTGGAAGTTCCAGAGGCTAGGTGTCATTAGCCTCGAGATGCCTCAGCGGAAATGGGCCTCATCTCGCCTGGAGAGGGAGAACCTCCTGGATTTTCTCGAGTTGCGGCAGGTGCTCTCGACTTACGACGGGGACCTCAGGGACCCCTCTGGTGGCCTCAGGAAAGGCCAGTCCCCATGCGAGTTGCTCGGGCCTCTCGGGATTCCTCTCCCGTCGATGCCGGGGCCTAAGACCTTGTGTGGAGTCGGTGCGGAACCTGAGGATTCCTCGCCAGTGCTGACATGGATCTTGGGGTACTTCTGGAGTCTCCCCAGGGAAGTCAGTCCTCGTCTCGAGTGGGGGCATGCACGTGCGCTTTCTCCCGAGCTGTAGCAGCAGTGTCATGCTTCCCTTTGTGTATCAAGGGATCAGTGGCTTTCCGAGGCTTTCCCGAGGCTTTCCCACGAGGCTTTCCACAGGGCTGTCCCACGTGCCACCGTGGTGTGAGTCTATCCTCGGCTTGAAAGTCGAGGTGTGCAGGGAAAACAGGTTTCCCTGGAATGGACTGAGACATCTGGGGACTCTGGGAATGGTGGCACGACCCTGGAGTTCCTCTCGCCTTTCCTGTGGAGAGCGCTCCTCTGAGATGCGACGGGAACGCCGGAAACTCTTTCCCGACCACGCAGGGAAAGGATCCCCTCCGAGCTAGGAGGCGGAAACGGGCTCCTCTGGATGTGGGCGGGACTCTCGTGCTTCCTCTCGAGTGGAGACGGGTATGTCGGGGAACTTTTGAGTTGCAGCAAGGGTGTGAAGGACCCTTTGGAAGTTCCAGAG
>NW_017205134.1:0-18558 GCF_001704415.2 Capra hircus
GGTACTCTGGAGTTACTCCCCAGCGGGAGTGAGTCCTCGTCTGATTGGGGGCATGCACGTGTGCGCTTTCCTCCGAGCTGTAAGCAGCAGTGTCACGCTTCCCTTTGCCGTGGATCAAGGGATCTGTGGCATTTCCCCGGATGCCCAAGGGCTTTCCACGAGGCTTCCACAGGCTGTCCCACGTGCCACCGGGTGTGAGTGATCCTCGCTTGAAGCAAAAGCAGTGCAGGGAAAACAGATTTCCCTGGAATGGACTGAGACATCTGGGGGACTCTGGAAATGGTGGCACGACCCTGAAGGTTCCTCTCGCTTTCTGTGGAGGAGCGCTCCGCTGAGATGCGACGGAACGCGCGGAAATCGTCTTCCCGACCACGCAGGGGAAAGGATCAACCTGCCTCGAGCTATGGAGCGGAAACGGGGCTCCTCTGGATGTATGGCGGGACTCTCTGCTTCCTCTCGAGTGGAGACGGGTATGTCGGGGAACTTCTTGAGTTGCAGCAAGGCGTGGTGAAGGACCCTTTGGAAGTTCCAGAGTTAGGTGTGATTAGCCTCGAGAAGCCTCAGCCGGTAAATCGGCGCTCATCTGCCCTGGAGCGGGCAGAACCTCCTGGATTTTCTCGAGATTGGGGCAGTGCGTCTCGACTTACGACGGGGACCTCAGCGACCCGCTCTGGTGGCCCTTCAGAAAAGGCCAGTCCCATGCGAGATTGCTCGGGGCCTCTCGCGGTTCCTCCGTCGATCGTCGGGCCCTAAACTTGTGTGGAGTCGTGCGGAACTCCATGAGGATGCCTTCTCCAATGCTTGACATGGATCTTGGGCGCTACTTCTGGAGTCTCCCCAGGCGGAGTCAGTCCTGTCGTCGAGTGGGGGCATGCACGTGCGCTTTCCTCCCGAGCTGTAAGCAGCAGTGTCACGCTTCCCTTCGCGTTGATCAAGGGATCTGTGGCTTTCCCTCGAGCTTTCCCACGAGGCTTTCCCACGAGGCTTTCCCACAGGGCTGTCCCACGTGCCCCGGGTGTGAGTCGATCCTCGGCTTGAAAGTGAGCAGTGCAGGGAAAACAGTTTTCCGCTGGAATAGACTGAGACATCTGGGGACTCTGGAATGGTGGCAGCGACCCTGGAGTTCCCTCGCCTCCTGTGAGAGCGCCTCTCTTGAGATGGACGCGGAACGCCGGGAATCTTTCTCGACCCACGCAGGAAAGGATCACTCCTCTCGAGCTAGGAGCGGAAACGGGCGCCTCTGGAT
Source organism: Capra hircus (assembly GCF_001704415.2). Classification (NCBI taxonomy): domain Eukaryota; kingdom Metazoa; phylum Chordata; class Mammalia; order Artiodactyla; family Bovidae; genus Capra; species Capra hircus. Next base: position 1,247 of record NW_017205134.1, read on the forward strand.
GTGGCGGGACTCTCGTTGGTTCCCTCGAGTGGAGACGGGTATGTCGGGGAACTTCTTGATTGCAGCAAGGGTTGAAGGACCCTTTGAATTCCAGAGGTAGTGTAATTACGCAGCTGCTCTCAGCAAATGAGCCTCATCGCCCTAGGAGCGCGGGGAGAACCTCCTGGATTTTCTCGAGTTGAACGCAGGTGCTCTCTACGTTACGACAGGGAACCTCAGGGACCCGCTCTGGTGGCCTCAGGAAAAGGCCAGTCCCCATGCGAGTTGCTCGGGGCACTCTCGGATTCCTCTCCGCTCGATGCCGATCGGCCAATGACCTTGTGTGGAGTTGTGCGCGGAACCTGAGGATTCCTCTCCAGTGGCTGACATGCGATCTTGGGTACTCTGGAGTCTCCCCCAGGGGAGTCAGTCCGTCTCAGAGGGGCATGCACCGTGCCTTTCCTCCCGGACTGTAGCAGCAGGTCAGCTTCCCTTCCGTGCGATTAAGGGATCTGTGGCTTTCCTTTCGAGGCTTTCACACTGAGCTTCCACCACAGGGCTGTCCCACGTGCCACCGCGTGGTGTGAGGTCGATCCTTGGCTTGAAAGTCGAGGCAGTGCAGGGAAAACCAGGTTTCCCTGGAATAGGACTGAGACATCTGGGGGACTCGGGAATGGTGGTCACGAGCCTGGAGTTCCTCTCGCGCTTTCCTGTGGAGAGCGCCTCTCTCTTGAATGCGACGGGAACGCCGGGATTCTTCCGGATCACGCCAGGGAAGGATCCCCTCCTCTCGAGCTAGAGGCGAAACGGGGCTCCTCTGGATGTGGGCGGACTCTCTGCTTCCTCTCGACGTGGAGACGGTATGTCGGGAACTTGCTTGAGTTGCAGCAAGGGTGTGAAGGACCTTTGAAGTTCAGAGTTTAGGTGTGATTAGCTCGACGCCTCAGCGGAAAGGGCCTCATCTCGCCTGGAGGCGGAGAACTCCTGGATTTTCTCGAGTTGGCGCAGGTGCTCTCGACTTTAACGGGGACCTTCAGGGACCCGCTCTGTGGCCTCAGCGGAAAGGCCAGTCCCATGCGAGTTGCTCGGGGCCTCTCGGATTCCTCTCCGTCGATGCGGGCCTAAGCAAGCCTTGTGTGGATGTCGGTGCCGGAACCTGAGGTTCCTCTCCAGTGCTGACATGAGATCTTGGGTACTTCTGAGTCTCCAGCGGGAGTCAGTCCGCGCTCGCGGGGGGCATGCACGCTGCGGCTTTCCCCCGAGCTGTAGCAGCAGTGGTCAACGCTCGCCCGCGTGGATGCAAGGAGATCGGTGGCTCGTCGCGACGAGGCGTGCCAACCCAGCGGGGTCCCACGAGGCTATCCCACGAGGCCGGTCCCAAAAAGCGGCGTCCACGTGCCACCGGGGGGGAGGCAGCCGCGGCGGGGAAAGGCGACGGGCAGTGCAGGGCAAAACAGGGGCCCGGAACGGAGGAGACAGCGGGGGACGCTGCGCCAAGTGGAGCGCGACCCTGGAGTGGCGCCGCCGCGCCGGGCGAGCAGCGCCCCGCGGAGAGGCGACCGAGGAACGCGGGATAGTCGGGCCCTAAGACGCAGGGAAGGAGACCGCGCTCGCAGCGAGAGGCGGAAACAGGGCCGCCGGGGAGGGAGCCGGAACGCGCCCGGCAGGCTGCGAGGCGAGCACGAGGGGGGCGGAACGGCGGGAGGGGCAAGCAGGGGGAGGCACCCGGGGAAAGGCCAGACGAGACAGGTAGGACGCCGCGACACGCGGCAGCAGGAAAGGGGCAGCAGCCGCGCCGGCGATGGCGAGAACCGCCGGGAGGGCGCGAGGGGCGGAAGGGGCCTCGCGACGGACGACGGGGACCGCAGCCGACCCGCGCGGGGGCTCAGAAAGGGGAGACCCCATGCCGAGCGGGCGCAAAGGGGCCGCGCTGGAGGCCGCGCCCGGCAAGTGGCGGGACCGAAGACCGTGGGGGCGGGGTGCGCAGCACCGCCAGGAGGCCGCGCCAGGGCGGACAGGGACGGGGGGGCGGATCGGGGGCGCCCCAGGGAAGGCAGGCCGCGGCGCGTGGGGGCAGGCACCTGCGCGTGCCGCCCAAGCGTGAGCAGGGCAGGTGCACGCGGGCCGGCGCGAGGAAGCAAGGCGAGCGGCGGCTGTCCCGCGAGGCGGGCCCATGCAGGCGGCAACGAGGCGGGCCCACAGGGCGGGGCCCACGGCACCCGGGGAGAGGGAGGCGAGCCGCGGCGGAAAGGGGAGGAGGACAGGGAAAACAAGGGGCCCGGCGAAGGACGGAGAGGGCGGGGCGGACGAGGAACGCGGGGCACGACCGCGAGGCGCGCGCCGCTCCGGGGGAGAGCGCCGCCGCGCAAACGACGCGCAACCCCGGGAAGGCGGGACGGACCACGCAGGAAAGGAGCCCGCCGCGCGAGCCGAGGCACGCCGAAAACGAGGCCCGCGGGAGGGGGCGGGACTCGCGGCCGGAGGCGCGAGGGGAAGACGGGGTATGAGCGGCGGAACGGCGGGATGGCCACGCAAGCGGGGGGAAAGGAAACCGGGTGGAAGGGCCAGAAGCGGAGCCACGGGGGAGTAGCCGGCGAGACGCCGCAGGGGAAACGGGCGGCAGCGCGCCGGGAGGGGGGAACCGCCGGGAGGGGCGCGAGAGGGCGCGCAGGGGCGCGCGAGGACGAAGAGGGACCGCGCGCGACCCGCGCGGCGGGCGCGCAGAAAGGCCAGGCCCCAGGCGAGGGGCCCGCGGGCGGCCGGGCGGAGGGCGCGCCCGGCGATGCCAGGGCCGAAGGACCGGGAGGGTAGGGGCCAACCGGAGGAGGCCGCGCCGGGGCGGACAGGAGCAGCGGGGGGACGCGGGAGGCGCCCCAGCGGAGGCAGGCCGCGGAGGGGGGGCAGGCACGGGCGCGGCCGCCCGAGCGGGAGCAGCAGGGCCCGCGGCCCGGCGCGAGGGAGCACGGGGCGGGGGGGGCCCACGAGGCGGCCCAGCAGGCGGGCCCACAGGGCGGCCCACGGGCCACCGGGGGGGCGGAGTGCGGAGCCGCGGCGGGAAAGGCGAGGCAGCGGCAGGGAAAACAGGCGCCCGGGAAAAGGGACGGAAACAATCGGGGGGGACGCGGGAAGGGGGGCACAACCCGGCGAAGGGCCTCGCGGCCGGCCGGGGCGCAGAGCGCCGCCTCGGGAGAGGCGACGAAACGCAGGGAATGCGGGCCGAAACACGCAGGGAAAGGAGCCCGCCGCAAGAGCGAGGAGGCGGAACGGGGCGCCGCGGGAGGGGCGGGACGGGCGGGCGGCCGCTCGAGGGAGACGGGAGGGGGGGGAACGGCGGGAGGGGCAGCCAAGCGGGGGGAAGGACCCGGTGGCGAAGGGGGCCAAGGGGAGGTGGGAGGACGCGCGAGACGCCGCAGAGAAAAAGGGGCCGCAGCTAGACGGAGCAGAGAACCGCCGGGGAGGGGCGCGAGGGCGGCAGCGGGGCCGCGACAGAAGACCGGGACCGCAGGGACAGGGGGAGCAGAGGGGGCACGCGGCCCGGCGCGGGGAGCAAGGAGCGGGCGGGCCCGCGAGGCCGTGGCCACGAGGCGGGCCCACAGGGGCGGGCCCACGCGCGCCACCAGGCCGGGCTGAGGGGCAGCCTCGTCGGGAAAGGCGAGGCAGGGGCAGGGAAAAACAGGGGCCGCGGAAAGGGACGGAGGACAGACGGGGGGACGCGGCGAAGGGGGCACGCCCCGGAGGACCTGCGCGCCCGTGCCGAGGGAGAGCCCGGGCGCGGAGATGCCAACAGTTTTGTTTTTTACTACCGTCAGCAAGGGAGGGAACGCGCGCGAAAAAACCCACAACAAAGCGCTATCGGAGCTGCCAGGCGGAAACGGGCGTTCTCTGAATTTGAGTCTCCCAGGGGGAATCAGTCCTCGTCCTCGAGCTGCGTCTGTCATGCACGTGCGCTTTCCTCCCGAGCTGTAGCAGCAGTGTCACGCTTCCCTACGCGTGGATCAAGGGATCTGTGGCTTTCCCTCGAGGCTTTCCCACGAGGCTTTCCCACGAGGCTTTCCCACAGGGCTGTCCAACCTGCCATCGCGGTGTGAGTCAATCCTCGGCTTGAAAGTGGAGGCAGTGCAGGGAAAACAGGTTTCCTTGGAATGGACTGAGACATCTGGGGGACTCTGGGAATGGGGCCTGATACTGGAGTTCCTCTCGCCTTTACTGTGGAGAGCGCCTCCTCTTGAGATGAGACGGGAACGCTAGGAATTCTTTCAGGACCACGCAGGGAAAGGATCCCTCCTCTCGAGCTAGGCAGGCGGAAACGGGCCACTCTGGATACGGGTGGGACGCTCGGGTTCCTCTTGAGTGGAGACGGGTATGTTGGGGAACTTCTTGAGTTGCAGCAAGGGTGTGAAGGACCCTTTGGAATTTCCAGAGTTTAAGGTCTGATTACCCCCTAGTTGTCTCAGCCGAAATGGGCCTCATCTCGCCTGGAGGGGAGAACCTCCTGGATTTTCTCGAGTTGCGGCAGGTTGCTCTCGACTTACGACCAGGGCCTCAGGGACCCGCTCTGGTGGCCTCAGGAAAGGCCAGTCCCCATGCGAGTTTCTCCCGGGCCTCTCGGGATTCTTCTCCCGTCGATGCTGGGGCCTAAGACCTTGTGTGGACTCAGTGACGGAACCTTGAGGATTCCTCTCCAGTGCCGACATGGATCTTGTGGTACTTCTGGAGTCTCCCCAGGGGAGTCAGTCCTTGTCTCGAGAGGGGGCATGCACGTGCGATTTCCTCCCGAGCTGTAGCAGCAGTGTCATGCTTCCCTTTTCGTGGATCAACGGATCTGTGGCTTTCCCTCTAGACTTTCCCATGACGGCTTTCCCACGAGGCTTCCACAGGGCTTTCCCACGTGCCACCTGTGGTGTGAGTCGATCCTTGGCTTGAAAGTCGAGGCAGTGAGGGAAAACAGATTTCCCTGGAATGGACTGCAGACATCTGGGGGACTCAGGGAATGGTGGCACGACCCTGGAGTTCCTCTCGCCTTTCCTGTGGAGAGCGCCTCCTCTTGAGATGCGACGGGAACCCGGGAATTCTTTCCCGACCACGCAGGGAAACGATCCCTCCTCTCGAGCTAGGAGGCGGAAACAGGGCTCCTCTGGATGTGGGCGGGACTCTCATGCTTCCTCTCGAGTGGAGACGGGTATGTCGGGGAACTTCTTGAGTTGCAGCAAGGGTGTGAAGGACCCTTTGAAAGTTCCAGAGGTTAGGTTTGATTAGCCTCGAGACGCCTCAGCGGAAATGGGCCTCATCTCGCCTGGAGGGGAGAACCTCCTGGATTTTCTCGAGTTGCGGCAGGTGCTCTCGACTTACGACGGGGACCTCAGGGACCCGCTCTGGTGGCCTCAGGAAAGGCCAGTCCCCATGCGAGTTGCTCGGGGCCTCTCGGGATTCCTCTCCCGTCGATGCCGGGGCCTAAGACCTTGTGTGGAGTCGGTGCCGGAACCTGAGGATTCCTCTCCAGTGCCTGACATGGATCTTGGGGTACTTCTGGAGTCTCCCCAGGGGAGTCAGTCCTCCGTCTCGAGTGGGGGCATGCACGTGCGCTTTCCTCCCCGAGCTGTAGCAGCAGTGTCACGCTTCCCTTCGCGTGGATCAAGGGATCTAGTGGCTTTCCCTGAGGCTTTTCACACGAGGCTTTCCCACGAGGCTTTCCCACATGGCTGTCCCACGTGCCACCGTGATGTGAGTCGATCCACGGCTTGAAATGTCGAGGCAGTGCAGGGAAAACAGGTTTCCCTGGAATGGACTGAGACATCTTGGGGACTCTGGGAATGGTGGCACGACCCTGGAGTTCCTCTCGCCTTTCCTGTGGAGAGCGCCTCCTCCTTGAGATGCGACGGGAACGCCGGGAATTCTTTGCCAGACCACGCAAAGGAAAGGATCCCTCCTCTCGAGCTAGGAGGCGGAAACGGGGCCCCTCTGGATGTAGGGCGGGACTCTCGTGCTTCCTCTTGAGTGGAGACGGGTATGTCGGGGAACTTCTTGAGTTGCAGCAAGGCTGTGAAGGACCCTTTGGAAGTTCCAGAGATTAGGTGTGATTAGCTTCCAGTCGCCTCAGCGGAAATGGGCCTCATCTCGCCTGGAGGGGAGACTACCTCCTGGATTTTCTCGAGATAGGGCAGTTGCTGTCGACTTACGACGGGGACCTCAACGACCCGCTCTGGGGGCCTCAGAAAAGGCCACTCCCCATGCGAATTGCTCGGGGCCTCTCGGGATTCCTCTCCCGTCGATGCCGGGGCCTAAGACCTTGTGTGGAGTCAGTGCCGGAACCTGAGGTTTCCTCTGCAGTGCTGACATGGATCTTGGGGTACTTCTGGAGTCTCCCCAGGGGAGTCAGTCCTCGTCTCGAGTGGGGGCATGCACGTGCGCTTTCCTCCCGAGCTGTAGCCGCAGTGTCACGCTTCCCTACGCGTGGATCAAGGGATCTGTGGCTTTCCCTCGAGGCTTTCCCACGAGGCTTTCCCACGAGGCTTTCCCACAGGGCTGTCCAACCTGCCATCGCGGTGTGAGTCGATCCTCGGCTTGAAAGTGGAGGCAGTGCAGGGAAAACAGGTTTCCTTGGAATGGACTGAGACATCTGGGGGACTCTGGGAATGGGGCCTGATACTGGAGTTCCTCTCGCCTTTACTGTGGCAGAGTGCCTCCTCTTGAGATGAGACGGGAACGCTAGGAATTCTTTCAGGACCACGCAGGGAAAGGATCCCTCCTCTCGAGCTAGCAGGCGGAAACGGGGCCACTCTGGATACGGGCGGGTACGCTCGGGTTCCTCTTGAGTGGAGACGGGTATGTCGGGGAACTTCTTGAGTTGCAGCAAGGGTGTGAAGGACCCTTTGGAAGTTCCAGAGTTTAAGTCTGATTACCCCTAGTTGTCTCAGCCGAAATGGGCCTCATCTCGCCTGGAGGGGAGAACCTCCTGGATTTTCTCGAGTTGCGGCAGGTGCTCTCGACTTACGACGATGGCCTCAGGGACCCGCTCTGGTGGCCTCAGGAAAGGCCAGTCCCCATGCGAGTTTCTCCCGGGCCTCTCGGGATTCTTCTCCCGTCGATGCTGGGGCCTAAGACCTTGTGTGGACTCAGTGACGGAACCTGAGGATTCCTCTCCAGTGCCGACATGGATCTTGTGGTACTTCTGGAGTCTCCCCAGGGGAGTCAGTCCTTGTCTCGAGAAGGGGCATGCACGTGCGATTTCCTCCCGAGCTGTAGCAGCAGTGTCATGCTTCCCTTTTCGTGGATCAAGGGATCTGTGGCTTTCCCTCTAGACTTTCCCATGACGCTTTCCCACTGAGGCTTCCCACAGGGCTTTCCCACGTGCCACTGTGGTGTGAGTCGATCCTTGGCTTTAAAGTCGAGGCAGTGAAGGGAAAACAGATTTCCCTGGAATGGACTGCAGACATCTGGGGGACTCAGGGAATGTGGCACGACCCTGGAGTTCCTCTCGCCTTTCCTGTGGAGAGCGCCTCCTCCTTGAGATGCGACGGGAACGCCGGGAATTCTTTGCCGACCACGCAAAGGAAAGGATCCCTCCTCTCGAGCTAGGAGGCGGAAACGGGGCTCCTCTGGATGTGGGCGGGACTCTCGTGCTTCCTCTTGAGTGGAGACGGGTATGTCGGGGAACTTCTTGAGTTGCAGCAAGGCTGTGAAGGACCCTTTGGAAGTTCCAGAGATTAGGTGGTGATTAGCTTCCAGTCGCCTCAGCGGAAATGGGCCTCATCTCGCCTGGAGGGAGACTACCTCCTGGATTTTCTCGAGATAGGGCAGGTTGCTGTCGACTTACGACGGGGACCTCAAGGGACCCGCTCTGGTGGCCTCAGGAAAGGCCAGTCCCCATGCGAGTTGCTCGGGGCCTCTCGGGATTCCTCTCCCGTCGATGCCGGGGCCTAAGACCTTGTGTGGAGTCAGTGCCGGAACCTGAGGATTTCCTCTGCCAGTGCTGACATGGATCTTGGGGTACTTCTGGAGTCTCCCCAGGGGAGTCAGTCCTCGTCTCGAGTGGGGGCATGCACGTGCGCTTTCCTCCCGAGCTGTAGCAGCAGTGTCACGCTTCCCTTCGCGTGGATCAAGGGATCTGTGGCTTTCCCTCGAGGCTTTCCCACGAGGCTTTCCCACGAGGCTTTCCACAGGGCTGTCCCACGTGCCACTCGTGGTGTGAGTCGATCCTCGGCTTGAAAGTCGAGGCAGTGCAGGGAAAACAGGTTTCCCTGGAATGGACTGAGACATCTGGGGGACTCTGGGAATGGTGGCACGAACCTGGAGTTCCTCTCGCCTTTCCTGTGGAGAGCGCCTCCTCTTGAGATGCAGACGGGAACGCCTAGGGAATTCTTTCCAGGACCACGCAGGGAAAGGATCCCTCCTCTCGAGCTAGGAGGCGGAAACGGGGCTCCTCTGGATGATGGGCGGACTCTCGTGCTTCCTCTCGAGTGGAGACGGGTATGTCGGGGAACTTCTTGAGTTGCAGCAAGGGTGTGAAGGACCCTTTGGAAGTTCCAGAGTTTAGAGTGTGATTAGCCTCCTGAGATGTCTCAGCCGAAATGGGCCTCATCTCGCCTGGAGGGGAGAACCTCCTGGATTTTCTCGAGTTGCGGCAGGTGCTCTCGGACTTACGACGAGGGACCTCAGGGACCCGCTCTGGTGGCCTCAGGAAAGGCCAGTCCCCATGCGAGTTGCTCCGGGGCCTCTCGGGATTCTCTCCCGTCGATGCTGGGGCCTAAGACCTTGTGTGGAGTCAGTGACGGAACCTGAGGATTCCTCTCCAGTGCTGACATGGATCTTGTGGTACTTCTGGAGTCTCCCCAGGGGAGTCAGTCCTCGTCTCGAGATGGGGGCATGCACGTGCGATTTCCTCCCGAGCTGTAGCAGCAGTGTCACGCTTCCCTTTTCGTGGATCAAGGGATCTGTGGCTTTCCCTCTGAGGCTTTCCCATGACGCTTTCCCACGAGGCTTCCCACAGGGCTGTCCCACGTGCCACCGTGGTGTGAGTCGATCCTCGGCTTGAAAGTCGAGGCAGTGCAGGGAAAACAGGTTTCCCTGGAATGGACTGAGACATCTGGGGGACTCTGGGAATGGTGGCACGACCCTGGAGTTCCTCTCGCCTTTCCTGTGGAGAGCGCCTCCTCTTGAGATGCGACGGGAACGCCGGGAATTCTTTCCCGACCACGCAGGGAAAGGATCCCTCCTCTCGAGCTAGGAGGCGGAAACGGGGCTCCTCTGGATGTGGGCGGGACTCTCGTGCTTCCTCTCGAGTGGAGACGGGTATGTCGGGGAACTTCTTGAGTTGCAGCAAGGGTGTGAAGGACCCTTTGGAAGTTCCAGAGTTTAGGTGTGATTAGCCTCGAGACGCCTCAGCGGAAATGGGCCTCATCTCGCCTGGAGGGGAGAACCTCCTGGATTTTCTCGAGTTGCGGCAGGTGCTCTCGACTTACGACGGGGACCTCAGGGACCCGCTCTGGTGGCCTCAGGAAAGGCCAGTCCCCATGCGAGTTGCTCGGGGGCCTCTCGGGATTCCTCTCCCGTCGATGCCGGGGCCTAAGACCTTGTGTGGAGTCGGTGCCGGAACCTGAGGATTCCTCTCCAGTGCTGACATGGATCTTGGGGTACTTCTGGAGTCTCCCCAGGGGAGTCAGTCCTCGTCTCGAGTGGGGGCATGCACGTGCGCTTTCCTCCCGAGCTGTAGCAGCAGTGTCACGCTTCCCTTCGCGTGGATCAAGGGATCTGTGGCTTTCCCTCGAGGCTTTCCCACGAGGCTTTCCCACGAGGCTTTCCCACAGGCTGTCCCACGTGCCACCGTGGTGTGAGTCGATCCTCGGCTTGAAAGTCGAGGCAGTGCAGGGAAAACAGGTTTCCCTGGAATGGACTGAGACATCTGGGGGACTCTGGGAATGGTGGCACGACCCTGGAGTTCCTCTCGCCTTTCCTGTGGAGAGCGCCTCCTCTTGAGATGCGACGGGAACGCCGGGAATTCTTTGCCGACCACGCAGGGAAAGGATCCCTCCTCTCGAGCTAGGAGGCGGAAACGGGGCTCCTCTGGATGTGGGCGGGACTCTCGTGCTTCCTCTCGAGTGGAGACGGGTATGTCGGGGAACTTCTTGAGTTGCAGCAAGGGTGTGAAGGACCCTTTGGAAGTTCCAGAGTTTAGGTGTGATTAGCCTCGAGATCGCCTCAGCGGAAATGGGCCTCATCTCGCCTGGAGGGGAGAACCTCCTGGATTTTCTCGAGTTGTGGCAGGTGCTCTCGACTTACGACGGGGACCTCAGGGACCCGCTCTGGTGGCCTCAGGAAAGGCCAGTCCCCATGCGAGTTGCTCGGGGCCTCTCGGGATTCCTCTCCCGTCGATGCCGGGGCCTAAGACCTTGTGTGGAGTCGGTGCCGGAACCTGAGGATTCCTCTCCAGTGCTGACATGGATCTTGGGTACTTCTGGAGTCTCCCCAGGGGAGTCAGTCCTCGTCTCGAGTGGGGGCATGCACGTGCGCTTTCCTCCCGAGCTGTAGCAGCAGTGTCACGCTTCCCTTCGCGTGGATCAAGGGATCTGTGGCTTTCCCTCGAGGCTTTCCCACGAGGCTTTCCCACGAGGCTTTCCCACAGGGCTGTCCCACGTGCCACCGTGGTGTGAGTCGATCCTCGGCTTGAAAGTCGAGGCAGTGCAGGGAAAACAGGTTTCCCTGGAATGGACTGAGACATCTGGGGGACTCTGGGAATGGTGGCACGACCCTGGAGTTCCTCTCGCCTTTCCTGTGGAGAGCGCCTCCTCTTGAGATGCGACGGGAACGCCGGGAATTCTTTCCCGACCACGCAGGGAAAGGATCCCTCCTCTCGAGCTAGGAGGCGGAAACGGGGCTCCTCTGGATGATGGGCGGGACTCTCGTGCTTCCTCTCGAGTGGAGACGGGTATGTCGGGGAACTTCTTGAGTTGCAGCAAGGGTGTGAAGGACCCTTTGGAAGTTCCAGAGTTAGGTGTGATTAGCCTCGAGATCGCCTCAGCGGAAATGGGCCTCATCTCGCCTGGAGGGGAGAACCTCCTGGATTTTCTCGAGTTGCGGCAGGTGCTCTCGACTTACGACGGGGACCTCAGGGACCCGCTCTGGTGGCCTCAGGAAAGGCCAGTCCCCATGCGAGTTGCTCGGGGCCTCTCGGGATTCCTCTCCCGTCGATGCCGGGGCCTAAGACCTTGTGTGGAGTCGTGCCGGAACCTGAGGATTCCTCTCCAGTGCTGACATGGACCTTGAGGTACTTCTGGAGTCTCCGCAGGGGAGTCAGTCCTCGTCCTCGATGGTGGCATGCACGTGCGCTTTCCTCCCGAGCTGTAGCAGCAGTGTCACGTTCCCTTCCGTGGATCAAGGGATCTGTGGCTTTCCCTGGAGGCTTTCACACGAGGCTTTCCCACGAGGCTTTCCCACATGGTTGTCCCACGTGCCACCGTGATGTGAGTCGATCCACGGCTTGAATGTCGAGGCAGTGCAGGGAAAACAGGTTTCCCTGGAATGGACTGAGACATCTTGGGGACTCTGGGAATGGTGGCACGACCCTGGATTTCCTCTCGCCTTTCCTGTGGAGAGCGCCTCCTCCTGAGATGCGACGGGAACGCCGGGAATTCTTTTGCCGACCACGAAAGGAAAGGATCCCTCCTCTCGAGCTAGGAGGCGGAAACGGGGCCCCTCTGGATGTGGGCGGGACTCTCGTGCTTCCTCTTGAGTGGAGACGGGTATGTCGGGGAACTTCTTGAGTTGCAGCAAGGGCTGTGAAGGACCCTTTGGAAGTTCCAGAGATTAGGGTGTGATTAGCTTCCAGTCGCCTCAGCGGAAATGGGCCTCATCTCGCCTGGAGGGGACTACCTCCTGGATTTTCTCGAGATAGGGCAGGTTGCTGTCGACTTACGACGGGGACCTCAAGGACCCGCTCTGGTGGCCTCAGGAAAAGGCCACTCCCCATGCGAATTGCTCGGGGCCTCTCGGGATTCTCTCCCGTCGATGCCGGGGCCTAAGACCTTGTGTGGAGTCAGTGCCGGAACCTGAGGTTTCCTCTGCCAGTGCTGACATGGAACTTGGGGTACTTCTGGAGTCTCCCCAGGGGAGTCAGTCCTCGTCTCGAGTGGGGGCATGTACTGTGCGCTTTCCTCCCGAGCTGTAGCAGCAGTGTCACGCTTCCCTACGCGTGGATCAAGGGATCTGTGGCTTTCCCTCGAGGCTTTCCCACGAGGCTTTCCCACGAGGCTTTCCCACAGGGCTGTCCAACGTGCCATCGCGGTGTGAGTCGATCCTCGGCATTGAAAGTGGAGGCAGTGCAGGGAAAACAGGTTTCCTTGGAATGGACTGAGACATCTAGGGGACTCTGGGAATGGGGCCTGATACCTGGAGTTCCTCTCGCCTTTACTGTGGAGAGCGCCTCCTCTTGAGATGAGACGGGAACGCTAGGAATTCTTTCAGGACCACGCAGGGAAAGGATCCCTCCTCTCGAGCTAGCAGGCGGAAACGGGGCCACTCTGGATACGGGCGGGACGCTCGGTGTTCCTCTTGAGTGGAGACGGGTATGTCGGGGAACTTCTTGAGTTGCAGCAAGGGTGTGAAGGACCCTTTGGAAGTTCCAGAGTTTAAGTCTGATTACCCCTAGTTGTCTCAGCGGAAATGGGCCTCATCTCGCCTGGAGGGGAGAACCTCCTGGATTTTCTCGAGTTGCTGGCAGGTGCTCTCGACTTACGACGGGGACCTCAGGGACCCGCTCTGGTGGCCTCAGGAAAGGCCAGTCCCCATGCGAGTTGTCTCCTGGGCCTCTCGGGATTCCTCTCCCGTCGATGCTGGGGCCTAAGACCTTGTGTGGACTCAGTGACGGAACCTGAGGATTCCTCTCCAGTGCCGACATGGATCTTGTGGTACTTCTGGAGTCTCCCCAGGGGAGTCAGTCCTTGTCTCGAGAGGGGGCATGCACGTGCGATTTCCTCCCGAGCTGTAGCAGCAGTGTCATGCTTCCCTTTCGTGGATCAAGGGATCTGTGGCTTTCCCTCTAGACTTTCCCATGAGCCTTTCCCACGAGGCTTTCCCACAGGGCTTTCCCACGTGCCACCGTGGTGTGAGTCGATCCTCGGCTTGAAAGTCGAGGCAGTGCAGGGAAAACAGGTTTCCCTGGAATGGACTGAGACTTCCAGGGGACTCTGGGAATGGTGGCACGACCCTGGACTTCCTCTCGCCTTTCCTGTGGAGAGCGCCTCCTCTTGAGATGCAACGGGAACGCCGGGAATTCTTTCCCGACCACGCTGGGAAAGGATCCCTCCCCTCGAGCTAGGAAGCGGAAACGGGGCTCCTCTGGATTTGGGCGGGACTCTCGTGCTTCCTCTCGAGTGGAGACGGGTATGTCGGGGAACTTCTTGAGTTGCAGCAAGGGTGAGAAGGACCCTTTGGAAGTTCCAGAGTTTAGGTGTGATTAGCCTCGAGACACCTCAGCGGAAATGGGCCTCATCTCGCCTAGAGGGAGAACCTCCTGGATTTTCTCGAGTTGCGGCAGGTGCTCTCGACTTACGATGGGGACCTCAGTGACCCGCTCTGGTGGCCTCAGGAAAGGCCAGTCCGCATGCGAGTTGCTCTGGGGCCTCTCGGGATTCCTCTCCCGTAGATGCCGGGGCCTAACAACTTGTGTGGAGTCAGTGCCGGAACCTGAGGATTCCTCTCCAGTGCTGACATGGATCTTGGGGTACTTCTGGAGTCTCCCCAGGGGAGTCAGTCCTCGTCTCGAGTGGGGCCATGCACGTGCGCTTACCTCCCGAGCTGTAGCAGCAGTGTCACGTTTCCCTTCGCGTGGATCAAGGGATCTGTGGCTTTCCCTCGAGGCTTTCCCACGAGCTTTCCCGAGGCTTTCCCCCAGGGCTGTCCCACGTGCCACTGTGGTGTGAGTCGATCCTCGGCTTGAAAGTCGAGGCAGTGCAGGGAATACAGGTTTCCCTGGAAAGGACTGAGACATCTGGGGGACTCTGGGAATGGTGGCACGACCCTGGAGTTCCTCTTGCTTTTCCTGTGGAGAGCGCCTCTTCTTGAGATGCGTTGGGAACGCCGGGAATTCTTTCCCGACCACCAGGGAAAGGATCCAATCCTCTCGAGCTATGAGGCGGAAACAGGGCTCCTCTGGATGTGGGCGGGACTCTCGTGCTTCCTCTTGAGTGGAGACGGGTATGTCGGGGAACTTCTTGAGTTGTAGCAAGGGTGTGAAGGTCCCTTTGGAAGTTCCAGTGGTTAGGTGTGATTTTCCTGGAGACGCCTCAGCGGAAATGGGCCTCATCTCGCCTGGAGGGGAGAACATCCTGGATTTTCTCGAGGTGTGGCAGGTGCTCTGCGACTTACGACGGGGACCTCAGGGACTCCGCTCTGGTGGCCTCAGGAAAGGCCAGTCCCCATGCGAGTTGTTCGGGGCCTCTCGGGATTCCTCTCCCATCGATGCTGGGGCCTAAGACCTTGTGTGGACTCAGTGCCGGAACCTGAGGATTCCTCTCCAGTGCAGACATGGATCTTGGTGTAATTCTGGAGTCTCCCCAACGGCAGTCAGTCCTCCTCTCGAGTGGAGGCATGCACGTGCGCTTTCCTCTCCGAGCTGTAGCAGCAGTGTCGCGCTTCCCTTCGCGTGGATCAAGGGATCTGTGTCTTTCCCTCGAGGCTTTCCCACGAGGCTTTCCCACAGGGCTGTCCCACGTGCCACCGTGGTGTGAGTCGATCCTCGGCTTGAAAGTCGAGGCAGTGCACGGGAAAACAGCTTTCCCTGGAATGGACTGAGACTTCCAGGGGACTCTGGGAATGGTGGCCCGACCCTGGAGTTCCTCTCGCCTTTCCTGTGGAGAGCGCCTCCTCTTGAGATGCAACGGAACGCCGGGAATTCTTTCCCGACCACGCTGGGAAAGGATCCCTCCTCTCGAGCTAGGAGGCGGAAACGGGGCTCCTCTGGATGTGGGCGGGACTCTCGTGCTTCCTCTCGAGTGGGAGACGGGTATGTCGGGGAACTTCTTGAGTTGCAGCAAGGGTGTGAAGGACCCTTTGGAAGTTCCAGAGTTTAGGTGTGATTAGCCTCGAGACACCTCAGCGGAAATGGGCCTCATCTCGCCTGGAGGGGAGAACCTCCTGGATTTTCTCGAGTTGCGGCAGGTGCTCTCGACTTACGACGGGGACCTCAAGGGAACCGCTCTGATGGCCTCAGGAAAGGCCAAGTCCCCATGCGAGTTGCTCGGGGGCCTCTCGGGATTCCTCTCCCGTCGATGCTGGGCCTAAGATCTTGTGTGGAGTCGGTGCCGGAAACCTGAGGATTCCTCTCCAGTGCTTGACATGGATCTTGGGGTACTTCTGGAGTCTCTCCCAGGCGAAGTCAGTCCTCGTCTCGAGTGGGGGCATGCACGTGCTGCTTTCCTCCCGAGCTGTAGCAGCAGTGTCACGCTTCCCTTCGCGTGGATCAAGGGATCTGTGGCTTTCCCTCGAGGCTTTCCCACGAGGCTTTCCCACGAGGCTTTCCCACAGGGCTGTCCCACGTGCCACCGTGGTGTGAGTCGATCCTCGGCTTGAAAGTCGAGGCAGTGCAGGGAAAACAGGTTTCCCTGGAATGGACTGAGACTATCTGGGGGACTCTGGGAATGGTGGCACGACCCTGGAGTTCCTCTCGCCTTTCCTGTGGAGAGCGCCTCCTCTTGAGATGCGACGGGAACGCCGGGAATTCTTTCCCGACCACGCAGGGAAAGGATCCCTCCTCTCCAGCTAGGAGGCGGAAACGGGGCTCCTCTGGATGTGGGCGGGACTCTCGTGCTTCCTCTCGAGTGGAGACAGGTATGTCGGGGAACTTCTTGAGTTGCAGCAAGGTTGTGAAGGACCCTTTGGAAGTTCCAGATGTTAGATGTGATTAGTCTCGAGACCCCTCAGCGGAAATGGTCCTCATCTCGCCTGGAGGGGAGAACCTCCTGGATTTTGTCGAGTTGCGGAAGGTGCTCTCGACTTACTACAGGGACCTCAGGGACCCGCCCTGGGGGCCTCAGGATAGGCCAGTCCCCATGGAAGTTGCTCGGGGGCTTCTCCGGATAACCCTCCCGTCGATGCCGGGGCCTAAGACCTTGTGTGGAGTCGGTGCCGGAACCTGAGGATTCCTCTCCAGTGCTGACATGGATCTTGGGGTACGTCTGGAGTCTCCCCAGCGGGAGTCAGTCCTCGTATCTAGTGGGGGCATGCACGTGCTCTTTCCTCCCGAGCTGTAGCAGCAGTGTCACGATACCCGTCGAGTGGATTAAGGGATCTGTGGCTTTCCTTGGAGGCTTTCCTATGAGTCTTTCCCACGAGGCTTTCCCACAGGGCTGTCCCACGTGCCACCGTGGTGTGAGTCCATCCTCGGCTTGAAAGTCGAGGCATGTGCAAGGAAATCAGTTTTCCCTGGAATGGACTGAGACATCTGGGGGACTCTGGGAATGGTGTCACCACCCTGGAGTTCCTCTCGCCTTTCCTGTGGAGAGCGGCTCCTCTTGAGATGCGACAGGAACGCCGGAAATTCTTTTCCGACCACCCAGGGAAATGGATCCCTCCTCTCGAGCTAGGAGGCGGAAACGGGGCTCCTCTGGATGTGGGCGGGATCTCGTGCTTCCTCTCGAGTGGAGACAGGGTATGTCGGGGAACTTCTTGAGTTGCAGCAAGGGTGTGAAGGACCCTTTGGAAGTTTCCAGAGGTTAGGTGTGATTAGCTTCGAGACAGCCTCAGCGGAAATGGGCCTCATCTCGGCCTGGAGGGGAGAACCTCCTGGATTTTCTCGAG
This sequence comes from Capra hircus, assembly GCF_001704415.2. Lineage (NCBI taxonomy): Eukaryota > Metazoa > Chordata > Mammalia > Artiodactyla > Bovidae > Capra > Capra hircus. The sequence goes on from NW_017205134.1 coordinate 18,014, forward strand.
TTAGGGCAGGTGCTCTCGACTTACGACGGGGACCTCAGGGACCCGCTCTGGTGGCCTCTAGGAAAGCCAAGTCCCCATGCGAGTTGCTCGGGGCCTCTCGGGATTCCTCTCCCGTCGATGCCGGGGGCCTACAGGATCTCTGTGTGGAGTCGGGTGCCGGAACCTGAGGATTCCTCTCTAGTGCTGACATGGATGTTGGGGTACTTCTGGAGTCTCCCCAGGGGAGTCAGTCCTCGTCTCGAGTGGGGGCATGCACGTGCGACTTTCCTCCCGAGCTGTAGCAGCATGTGTCGCGCTTCCCTTCGGCGTGGATCAAGGGATTTGTGGCTTTTCCCTGAGGCTTTCACACGAGGCTTTCCCACGAGGCTTTCCCACAGGGCTGTCCCACGTGCCATCCGGGTGTGAGTCAATCCTCGGCTTGAAAGTCGAGGCAGTGCAGGGAAAACAGATTTCCCTAGAATGTACTGAAACATCTGAGGGACTCTGGGAATGGGTGCACACCCTGGAGTTCCCTCTCGCCTTTCCCTGTGGAGCGCCTCCTCTTG
>NW_017205135.1:0-5396 GCF_001704415.2 Capra hircus
AGCGCGTGCACCAAAAGCTGCGGGGCGGGGCCAGCCTGACTGACGACCAGTGCACCGCATTCGCAGCCGCCGTAACAGCGCCAGTGTCAGAGGGCGGGGTGAAGGCCGCTGCTCCACCGGCAGAAAGAGGCAAAAGAAACATCAAGATCCGGCGGGACTAACAGCTGCTGCAGCGCAAACTCCAACCAGAAAATGACTCTATTTACTCTATTTTGGCTTGTCTATCCTCTCCTTATGTTCTTCTTTTCACCAAATGATTCCAGAAAACTTAACGTACCTAATGTAGCGACTTGTGAACCATGGATGTTTTATCTTGTTTTAACTCCTCAAAGTAATGTCTGCTCTTTTGTGGTTTTAAAGATGTCCTGTAACTGTAACAACTTATTGATATGATAATTATGTTCTTGCTGTGTTACAATAACTGTTATTGTTACTATGGCAGCGGTCATTGACTCAACAAGTGTAAATGCCCAATATGTTAAAAAATCAAGTTTTAGGTGTTTTGGAACAGCTCAGATATTAGTTTAGACTTAGGGAAACTGCATAACCAGATTCAGACCTTGGAACACTCCGATTAGATTTTACCACCGCAGGAGAAGCCAATGAATTTTTTCCACACTTTCTCTAACTTCATTTCTGGAAAGACTATTCTGTCTACTCTTTATAATCTTGCTCCTCGTAATCATTCTTCCCTGTATTGTCTAGATTCTTCGGCAGAGCATTCGGAATCTCGCGACGAAACTTGCACTGATTTTAAACATAAAATAATTAATTATTTAAAATAAAAAAGGGTGAGATGCAGGGAGCCAGTGTGAGGAATCCCGCCCGTGACAAGGTCATGAGGAAGGAAGCTGACATACGCAAGGTGTGCTCAGACTTCAGGGTCCTCTGGAAATTCCTAAGCATACCCAACAAAAATCTGCCGGCTTTTGTGCTCTGCTTTTCCACTCTTCTGACATTTTCTGGAAAAAAGTCAAATCAGGGGCTTTAGTCTTCTGCATTTGAAAGAGTGTTTCAATCCAAAAACCCCTCCGATGGCTTTCTAGCCTGCCTGCAGGACTCGTACAGCTGGGCATGTGATTGTTGAGGCCTCCTGACCGCAGGAGGCACAGGAAGCTTAAAACATCCTAGGAATGTAGGAGCTTCCGAGGAGTCAAAATCTTTAGAATAGGACTGATTAAAAGGGTTTCATTTTTGGGTCAATGCTTGCTGCCAAATTTTCATATCCTTTATTTTTAGATATAGTTGGTATATAGAAAACAAGTAGTAGACCTGGTATTAGCAACATTAGATCTTTGAGTTAAGTACCTTCTTTGTTATATCCCACTGCACCTTTGTTCTATAGAGATGTAACTTTAAAGCTTTAAGGAGATGCAGATTAAAAAAAAAAAACACTTCAGGGGAAACAAAATTAACATTATGGAAGAGAGCCAAAAGTGTTAACAAGCCTCTTGGCCAAAAGATAATGTAAATCACCTGAGACCTTTTGTATACAAAATGATATACGGAAAGAATCTGGGTTGCGAACGCTACATAATTTTGTGTTACCCATTGATCTCCGTGTTTTATCAAAAGTATAAAAGGCCTTCTGAACAATAAAGGATGGGGCCAGTTTCTCGACCAGTTTCTCGAACTAGTCTCTCGGCCTGGTTTCTTGGGACTCTGGCTCCCCCCATGTCTCTCTCTCTCTCTTCTTCTCTCCTTCCCTCTCTCTGCTCTTTACTTTAACATTCAGGCTGAATCTCCATCTGGGGCGTGGAGGCTCGCCAGGTCTACTTACTTGCCCGGCTGTTAAGACCCGCACGAAAGGGAGCTTAAGGCGAGGCACCCTTAGATATTCAAGCGCGGCGCCGGTGGCCCAACGTAGATGGTGCAAATTCCTTGTCTGGAATTTTTATTGGCCTTCCGCATAAACCAAGCTATTCAGCCTCTTCCTCCACTTAATCTTCTTACTACACTATAGTTTCTTAATCTAATCTTACATTAATAAACAAACAAGTCTTTCCAGCCAACGCCGTCCACCCTTCGAATTCCCTGGATCCACCGGGGCTGGACCCCGGCAGGCACCCGACTCCACACAAGGTCTTAGGCCCTGGCATCGACGGGAGAGGAATCCCGAGAGGCCCCCCGAGCAACTCCATTGGGGACTGGCCTTTCCTGAGGCCACCAGAGCGGGTCCCAGGGGTCCCATTGTAAGGCGAGAGCACGTACCGCAACTCGAAAAAATGCAGGAGATTCTCCCCTCCAGGGGAGATGAGGCCCATTTCCACTACGGCGTCTCGACTCTAAACACACTAACCTCTAGAATTCCAAAGGATCCTTCACACCCTTGCTGCAACTCAAGAAGTTCCCCAACATACCGTCTCCACTCGAGAGGAAGCACGAGAGTCCCGCCACATCCAGAGGAGCCCCGCTTCCGCCTCCAAGTTCGAGAGGAGGGATCCTTTTCTGCGTGGTCGGGAAAGAATTCCGCGTTCCCGTCGCATCTCAAGAGGAGGCGCTGTCCACAGGAAAGGCGAGAGGAACTCCGGGTCGTGCCACCATTCCAGAGTCCCCCAGATATCTCAGTCCATTCCAGGGAAACCTGTTTCCCTACACAGCCTCGACTTTCAGGACGAGGATCGACTCACAACACGGTGGCACGTGGGACAGCCTTTGGGAAATCCTCGAGGGAAGCCACAGATCCTTGATCCATGCGAAGGGAAGCGTGACACTGCTGCTACAGCTTGGGAGGAAAGCGCACGTGTATGCCCCCACTCGAGACGAGGACTGACTCCCCTGGGGAGACTGCAGAATTACCCCAAGATCCATGTCAGCACTGGAGAGGAATCCTCAGGTTCCGGCACCGACTCCACACAAGGTCTTAGGCCCCGGCTTCGACGGGAGAGGAATACAGAGGCCCCCGAGCAAACTCGCATGGGGACTGGCCTTTCCTGAGGCCACCAGAGCGGTCCCTGAGGTCCCCGTCGTAGTCCGAGCACCTGAACCAACTCGAGAAAATGCAGGAGGTTCTCCCCTCCAGGGGAGATGAGGCCGATTTCCTCTGAGGCGTTCCGCAGGCTAATTACACCTAACTTCTGGAACTTCCAAAAGGTCCTTCACACCCTTCCTGCAACTCAAGAAGTTCCCCGACATACCCGTCTCCACTCGAGAGGAAGCACGAGAGTCCGCCCACATCCAGAGGAGCCCGTTTCCGCCCCCTAGCTCGAGAGGAGGGATCTTTCCCTGCGTGGTCCGGAAAGAATTCCCGCGTTCCCGTCGCATCTCAAGAGGAGGCGCTCTCCACAGGAAAGGAGAGAGGAACTCCGGTGTCGTGCCACCATTCCCAGAGTATTCCAGATGTCTCAGTCCATTCCAGGGAAACCTGTTTCCCTGCACTGCCTCGACTTTCAAGCCGAGGATCGACTCACACCACGGTGGCACGTGGGACAGCCCTGTGGAAAGCCTGGTGGAAAGCCCTCGTGGAAAGCCTTGTGGGAAAGCCTCGAGGAAAGCCACAGATGCCTTGATCCACGCGAAGGGAAGAGGGACACTGCTGCTACAGATCGGAGAGGAAAGCGCACCGTGCATGCCCCCACTGAGACGAGGACTGACTTCCCTGGGGAGACTCCAGAAGTACCCCAAGATCCATGTCAGCACTGGAGAGGAATGCTCAGTTTCCGGAACCGTCTCCACACAAGATCTTAGGCCCCCGGCATCGTCGGGAGAGGAATCCCGAGAGGCCGCCGAGCTACTCGCATTGGGACTGGCCTTTCCTGAGGCCACCAGAGCGGGTCCCTGAGGTCCCCGTCGTAAGTCGAGAGCACCTGCCGCAACTCGAGAAAATCCAGGAGGTTCTCCCTCCAGGCGAGATGAGGCCCATTTCCGCTGAGGCGTCTCGAGGCAAATGACACCTAACCTCTGGAATTTTCCAAAGGGTCTTTCACACCCTTGCTGCAACTCAAGAAGTTCCCCGACATACCCGTCTCACTCGAGAGGAAGCACGAGAGTCCCGCCAACATCCAGAGGAGCCCCATTTCCGCCTCCTAGCTCGAGAGGAGGTATCCTTTTCCTACGTGGTCGGGAAAGAATTCCCGGCGTTCCCGTCGCCTCAAGAGGAGGGCTCTCCACAGGAAAGGCGAGAGGAACTCCAGGGTCTGCCACATTCCAGAGTCCCCAGATGTCTGAGTCCATTAGGGAAAACTGTTTCCCTACACTGCCTCGACTTTCAGGAGGAGGATCGACTCACACCACGGTGGCACGTGGGGACAGCCCTTTGGGAAAGCCCTCGAGGTAAAGCCACAGATCCCTTGATCCACGCGAAGGGAACCGTGATACTGCTGCTGCAGCTCGGGAGGAAAGCGCACGTGCATGCCCCCACTCGAGACAAGGACTGACTCCCCTGGGGAGACTCCAGAAGTACTCCAAGATCCATGTCAGCACTGGAGAGGAAACCTCAGTTTCGGCACCGACTCCACACAAGGTCTTAGGCCCCGGCACCGAAGGGAGAGGAATCCGCGAGAGGTCCCCGTGCAACTTGCATGGGGACTGGCCTTTCTGAGGCCACCAGAGCGGGTCCCTCAAGGCCCCGTCGTAGTTCGAGAGCACCTGCCGCAACTTGAGAAAATCCAGGAGGTTCTCCCTTCCAGGGCGAGATGAGGACCATTTTCCGCTGAGGTGTCTCAAGGCTAATCCACACCTAACCTCTGGAGCTTACAAAGGGTCCTTCACACCCTTGCTGCAACTCAAGAAGTTCCCCAACATACCCGTCTCCACACTCGAGAGGAAGCACGAGAGTCCCGCCAAATTCAGAGGAGCCCCGATTCCCCTTCTAGCTCGAGAGGAGGGATCCTTTCCCTCAGTGATCGGGAAAGAGTTCCCAGTGTTCCCCCGCATCTCAAGAGGAGGCGATCTCCACAGGAAAGGCGAGAGGAACTCCAGGGTCGTGCCACCATTCCCAGAGTCCCCAGATGTCTCAGTCCATTCCAGGGAAACCTGTTTCCCTGCACTGCCTCGACTTTCAAGCGGAGGATGGACTCATACCACGGTGGCACGTGGGACAGCCCTGTGGGAAAGCCTCGTGGGAAAGCCTCGAGGGAAAGCCACAGTTGCTTTGATCAACGCGAAGGGAATTGTGACACTGCTGCTACAGCTCGGGAGGAAAGCGCACGTGAATGCCCCCACTGCATACGAGGACTGACTCCCTGGGAGAGTCCAGAAGTACCCCAAGATACACGTCAGCACTGGAGAGGAATCCTCACGTTCCGGCACCGACTCCAAACAAGGTCTTAGGCCCCGGCAATCGACGGGAGAGGAATCCGAGAGGCCCCGAGTAACTAGCATGGGGACTGGCCTTTCCTGAGGACATCAGAGCGGGTCCTGAGTCCCCGTCATAAGTTGAGAGCACCTGCCGCAAC
>NW_017205136.1:0-5396 GCF_001704415.2 Capra hircus
GGGTACTTCTGGAGTCTCCTCAGGGGAGTCATTCCTCGTCTCGAGTGGGGCATGCACGTGCGCTTTCCTCCCGAGCTGTAGCAGCAGTGTCACGCTCCCCTTCACGTGGATCAAGGGATCTGTGGCTTTCCCTCGAGGCTTTCCCATGAGACTTTTCCCACGAGGCTTTCCCACAGGGCTGTCCCACGTGCCACCGTCGTGTGAGACGATCCTCGGCTTGAAAGTCGAGGCAGTGCAGGGAAAACAGGTTTCCTGGAATGGCCTGAGACATCTGGGGGACTCTGGGAATGGTGGAAACGACCCTGGAGCTTCCTCACGCCTTTCCTGTGTAAAGCGTCCCCTCTTGAGATGCGACGGGAATGCCGAGAATTCTTTCCCGACCTCGGAGGGAAAGGATCCCTCCTCTCGAGCTATGACGTGGAAACGGGCTCCTCTGAATGTGGGCGGGACTCTCGCTGCTTCCTCTCGAGTGGAGACGGGTTTGTTGGGGATCTTCTTGAGTTGCAGCAAGGGTGTGAAGGACCCTTTGGAAGTTCCAGAGGTTAGGAGTGATTAGCCTTGTGACACCTCAGCGGAAATGGGCCTCATCTCGCCTGGAAGGGAGAACCTCCTGTATTTTCTCAAGTTGCTGCAGGTGCTCTCATCCTACGACAGGGACCTCAAGGATCCGCTCTGGTGGCCTCAGGAAAGGACAGTCCCCATGTGAGTTGCTCGGGGGCCTCTCGGGATTCCTCTCCCGTCGATGCCAGGGCCTAAGACCTTGTGTAGTCGGTGCCGGAACCTGAGGATTCTTTCCAGTGCTGACATGGAACTTGGGGTACTTCTGGAGTCTCCACAGGGGAGTCAGTCCTCGTCTCGAGTAAGGCATGCACGTGAACTTTCCTCCCGAGCTGTAGCAGCACTGTCAAGCTTCCATTCGCGTGGATCAAAGCATCTGTGGCTTTCCCTCGAGGCTTTCCCACGAGACTTTCCCACGAGGCTTTCCCACCAGGCTTTCCCACAGGGCTGTCCCACGTGCCACCGAGGTGTGAGTCGATCCTCGGCTTGAAAGTCGAGGCAGTGCAGGGAAAACAGGTTTCCCTGGAATGGACTGAGACATCTGGAAGACTCTGGAATGGTGGCACGACCCTGGAGTTCCTCTCTCCTTTCCTGTGGAGAGCGCCTCCAATTGAGATGCGACGGGAACGCCGGGAATTCTTTCCCGACCACGCAGGGAAAGATCCCTCCTCTCGAGCTATGAGGCGGAAACGGGGCTCCTCTGGATGTGGGCGGACTCTCGTGCTTCCTCTCGAGTGGAGACGGTACGTCGGGGAACTTCTTGAGTTGCAGCAATGGTGTGAAGGACCCTTTGAAAGTTCCAGAGGTTAGGTGTAATTAGCCTGGGACTCCTCAGAGGAAATGGGCCTCATCTCCCCTGGAGGGGAGAACCTCCTGCATTTTCTCGAGTTGGTGCAGGTGCTCTCGACTTACGACGGGGACCTCAGGGGACCCGCTCTGGTGGCCTCAGGTAAGGCCAGTCCCCATGCGAGTTGCTCGGGGGCCTCTCGGGATTTCTCTCCCGTCGATGCGGGGTCTAAGACCTTGTGTGGAGTCGGTGCCGGAACCTGAGGATTCCTCTCCAGTGCTGACATAGATCTTGGGGTACTTCTGGAGTCTCCCCAGGGGAGTCAGTCCTCATCTCGAGTGGAGGCATGCACGTGCGCTTTCCTCCCAAGCTGTAGCAGCAGTGTCACGCTTCTCTTTGCATGGATCAAGGGATCTGTGGCTTTCCCTCGAGGATTTCCCTAAGGGCTGTGCCAAGTGCCACCGTGTGTGAGTGGATCCTCGTCCTGAAAGTCGAGGCAGTGTAGGGAAACAGGTTTCCCTGGAATGGACTGAGACATCTGGGGGACTCTGGGAATGGTGCACGAATCTGGAGTTCCTCTCGCCTTTCCTGTGGATAGCGCCTCCTCTTGAGATGAGTCGGGAACTCCGGGAATACTTGACCGACCACTCAGTGAAAGGATCCCTCCTCTCGAGCTAGGAGGCAGTAACGGGCTACTCTGGATGGGCGCGGGACTCTCGTGCTTCCTCTCGAGTGGAGAGGGGTATTTCGGGGAACTTCTTGAGTTGCAGCTAGGGTTTGAAGGCCCGTTTGTTAGTTCCAGACGCTTGTTGATAAGCCTCGAGACGCCTCATCGGATATGGGCCACATCTCGCCTGGAGGGGAGAACCTCCTGGATTTTCTCGAGTTGCAGCAGGAGCTCTCGACTTACGACTTGGACCTCAGAGACCCGCTCTGTTGGCCTCATGAAAGGCCAGTCCCCATGCAAGTTGCTCGGGGCACTCTCCACAGGAAACGCGAGAGGAACTCCAGTGTCGTGCCACCATTCCAGAGTTCCACAGATGTCTCAGTCCATTCCAGGGAAACCTGTTTTCCTTGCACTGCCTTGACTTTCAAGCCTAGGATCGACTCACACCACGGTGGCACGTGGGACAGCCCACTGGGAAAGCCTCGTGGAAAGCCTCGAGGGAAAGCCACAGATTCCTTGATCCACGCGAAGGAAGCATGACACTGCTAGGACCCACTCCCCTGGGAGTCACTCTGGTGCCTCAGGAAAGGCCAGTCCCCATGCGACTTGCTCGGGGGCCTCTCGGATTCCTTCTCTCGTCGATGCCGGGGCCTAAGATCTTGTTTGGAGTCGGTGCCGGAACCTGAGGATTTCTGTCCAGTGCTGACATGGATCTTGGGGTACTTCTGGAGTCTCCCAGGGGAGTCAGTCCTCGTCCCGAGTGGGGCATGCACGTGCGCTTTCCTCCAGAGCTGTAGCAGCAGAGTCTCGCTTCCCTTCGCGTGGATCAAGGATCTGTGGCTTTCCCTCGAGACTTTACCACGAGGCTTTCCCACGGGGCTTTCCCATAGGGCTGTCCCACGTGCCACCGTGGTGTGAGTCGATGCTCGGCTTGAAAGTCGAGGCAGTGCAGGGCGAAAACACATTTCCCTGGAATGGACTGAGACATCTGTGGGACTCAGGTAATGGTGTCACGACCCTGGAGTTCCCCTCGTCTTTCCTGTCGAAAGAGCCTCCTCTTGAGATGCGACCGGAACGCCGGGAATTTCTTCCCGAACACGCAGGGAAAGGATCCCTCCTCTAGAGCTAGGAGGCGGACACGGGGCTCCTCTGATGTGGGCGGGACTCTCGAGCTTCCTCTCGAGTGGAGACGGGTATGTCGGGGAACTTTTTAGTTGCAGTAAGGATGTGAAGGACCCTTTGTAAGTTCCAGAGGTTAGGTGTGATTGACCTCGAAACGCCTCAGTGGAAATGGGCCTCATCTCGCCTGGAAGGGGAGAACCTCCAGGATTTTCTCGAGTTGCGATAGGTGCTCTCGACTTACGACGGGACCTCAGGTACCTGCTCTCTGTGGCCTTTGGAAAGTCCAATCCCTATGCGAGTTGCTCGGGCCTCTCGGGATTCCTCTCCCGTCGATGCCGGGGCCTACGATCTCGTGTGGAGTGGGTGCCGGAACCTGAGGATTCCTCTCAGTGCTGACATGGATCTTGGGTACTTCTGGAGTCTCCCCAGGGAGTCAGTCCTCGTCTCGAGTGGGGGCATGCACGTGCGATTTCCTCCCGAGCTGTAGCAGCATTGTCGCGCTTCCCTTCGGTGGATCAAGGATTATGTGGCTTTCCCTTGAGGCTTTCCCACGAGGCTTTCCCACGAGGCTTTTCCCACAGGGCTGTCCCACGTGCCACCGTGTGTGAGTCAATCCTCGGCTTGAAAGTCGAGGCAGTGAAGGGAAACAGGTTTCCCTGGAATGGCCTGAGACATCTGGGGGGACTCTGGGAATGGTGGCAAGACCCTGGAGTTCCTATCGCCATTCCTGTGGTTGCGCCTCCTCTTGAGATGCGAGGGGAACGCCGGGAATTCTTTCCGGATAACGCAGGGAAAGGATCCTTCCTCTCGAGCTATGAGGCTGAAACGCGGGCTCCTCTGGATGTGGGCAAGAATCTCGTGCTTCCTCTCGAGTGGAGAGGGGTATTTCGGGGGAACTTCTTGAGTTGCAGCTAGGGTTTGAAGGCCCGTTTGTTAGTTCCAGACGCTTGTTGATTAGCATCAGATGCCTCATCGGATATGGGCCACATCTCGCCTGGAGGGAGAACCTCCTGGATTTTCTCGAGTTGCAGCAGGAGCTCTCGACTTACGACTTGGACCTCAGAGACCCGCTCTGGTGGCCTCATGAAAGGCCAGTCCCCATGTAAGTTGCTCGGGGCTTCTCGGGAACCTCTCCCGTCGATGCCGGGGCCTAAGACTTTGTGTGGAATCGGTGCCGGAACCTGAGGATTCCTCTCCAGTGCTGCAATGGATCTTGGGGTATTTCTGCAGTCTCCCCAGGGGAGTCAGTCCTCGTCTCGAGCTGTAGCAGCACTGTCATGCTTCCCTTCTCGTGGATCAAGGGATCTGTGGCTTTCCTCGGCTTTCCCACGAGGCTTTCCACGAGGCTTTCCCAGTGGGCTGTCCCACGTGCCACCGTGGTGTGAGTCGATCTTCGGCTTGAAAGTCGAGGCAGTGCAAGGAAAACAGGTTTCCCTGGAATGGACTGAGACATCTGGGGGACTCTGGGACTGGTGTCACGACACTGGAGTTCTCTCGCGTTTCCTGTGGAGAGCTGCCTCCTCTTGAGACGCGACGGGAACGCCGGGAATTCTTTCCCGACCACGCAGGGAAAGGATCCCTCCGCTTGACCAAGGAGGCGGAAACGGGCCTCCTCTGGATGTGGGCAGAACTCTCGTGCTTCCTCTCGAGTGGAGACGGGTATATCGGAACTTCTTGAGTTGCAGCAAGGGTGTGAAAGACCCTTTGGAAGCTCCAGAGGTTAGGGTGTGATTAGCCTCGAGACGCCTCAGCAGAAATGGGCCTCATCTCGCCTGGAGGGGAGAACCTCCTGAATTTTCTCGAGTTGCGGCAGGTGCTCTCGACTTAGGACGGGACCTCAGGGACCAACTCTGGTGGCCTCAGAAAAGGCCAGTCCCCATGCGAGTTGCTCGGGGGCCTCTCGGGATTCCTCTCTCGTCGATGCCGGGGCCTAAGATCTTGTGTGGAGTCGGTGCCGGAACCTGAGGATTCCTCCAGTGCTGACATGGATCTGGGGTACTTCTGGAGTCTCGCCAGTGGAGTCAGTCCTCGTCTCGAGTGGGGGCATGCACGTGCGCTTTCCCCCAGCTGTAGCAGCAGTGTCGCGCTTCCATTCGCCTGGATCAAGGGATCTTGTGGCTTTTCAAGGAGGCTTTCCCACGGCTTTCCCACGAGCTTTCCCACGAGGCTATCCCACAGGGCTGTCCCACGTGCCACCGTGGTGTGAGTCAATCCTCGGCTTGAAAGTCGACGCAGTGCAGGGAAACACAGTTTCCCTGGAAT
>NW_017205137.1:0-5396 GCF_001704415.2 Capra hircus
GCGAAGGGAAGTGCGACACTGCTGCTACAGCTCGGAAGGAAAGCGCACGGTGCATGCACCCACTCGAGACGAGGACTGACTCCCCTGGGGAGACTCCAGAAGTACGCCAAGATCCATGTCAGCACTGGAGAGGAACCCTCAGGTTCCGGCACTGACTCCACACAAGGTTTTAGGCCCCACCTTCGACGGGAGAGGAAACACGAGAGGCCCCCGTGAACCCCGAGCAACTCGCATGGGGACTGGCCTTTCCTGAGGCCACCAGACGGGTCCCTGAGGTCCCCGTCGTAAGTAGAGAGCACCTGCCACAACTCGAGAAAATCCAGGAGGTTCTCCCCTCCAGGTGAGATGAGCCCATTTCCGCTGAGGCGTCTCGAGGCTATTCACACCTAAACTCTGGAACATCCAAATGGTCCTTCACACCCTTGCTGCAACTCAAGAAGTTCCGCAACATTCCCGTCTCCACTCGAGAGGAAGCACGAGAGTCCGCCTACATCCAGAGGAGCCCGTTTCCGCCTCCTAGCTCTAGAGGAGGGATCCTTTCCCTGCGTGGTCGGGAAAGAATTCCCGGCATTTCCGTCGCATCTCAAGAGGAGGCGCTCTCCACAGGAAAGGCGAGAGGAACTCCAGGGTCGTGCCACCATTCCAGAGTCCCCAGATGCCTCAGTCCATTCCAGGGAAACCTGTTTTCCCTCTACTGCCTCGACTTTCAAGCCGAGGATCGACTCACACCACGGTGGCACGTGGGACAGCCCCTGGGAAAGCCTCGAGGGAAAGCCTCGTGGGAAAGCCTCGGGGGAAAGAAAAATCCTTTATCCACGCGAAGGAAGCGGGACACTGCTGCTACAGCTCGGGAGAAAGGCATGCATGCCCCCACCGGAGAGAGGACCTGCCCAACCCAAGTTCCATGTCAGCACTGGAGAGGAATCCTCAGGTTCCGGCACGACTCCACACAAGATCTTAGGCCCCGGCATCGATGGGAGAGGAATCCGAGAGGCCCCCGAGCAACTCGCATGGGGACTGGCCTTTCCTGAGGCCACTAGAGCGGGTCCCTGAGGTCCCCGTCATAAGTCGAGAGCACCTGCCGCAACTCGAGAAAATACAGGAGGTTTCCCCTCCAGGCGAGATGAGGCCATTTCCGCTGAGGCGTCTCGAGGCTAATCAATTCTAACATCTGGAACTTCCAAAGGGTCCTTCACACCCTTGCTGCAACTCAAGAAGTTCCCCGACATAACCGTCTCCACTTGAGAGGAAGCACGAGAGTCCCGGCCACATCCAGAAGAGCCCCGTTTCCGTCTCCTAACTCGAGAGGTGGGATCCTTTCCCTGCGTGGTCGGGAAAGAATTCCCGGCGTTCCCGTCGCATTTCAAGAGGAGGCGCTATCCACAGGAAAGGCGAGAGGAACTCCAGGGTCGTGCCACCATTCACAGAGTCAACCAAATGTCTCCGTCCATTCCAGGGAAACCTGTTTTCCCTGCACTGCCTCGACTTTCAAGCTGAGGATCGACTCACACCACAGTGGCACGTGGGACAACCTGTGGGAAAGCCTCGTGGGAAAGGCCTCGTGGGAAAGCCTCGAGGGAAAGGCACAGATCCCTTGATCCACGCGAAGGGAAGCGTGACACTGCTGCTTCAGCTCGGGAGGAAATCGCACGTGAATGCCCCCACTTGAGACGAGGACTGACTCCCCTGGGGAGACTCCAGAAGTACCCCAAGATCCATGTCAGCACTGGAGGGGAATCCTAAGGATCCGGCACCGACTCCACACAAGGTCTTAGGCCCCGGCATCGACGTGAGGGGAATCCGAGAGCCCCCCGAGCAACTCGCATGGGGACTGGCCTTTCCTGAGGCCACCAAGCGGGTCCCTGAGGTCCCCATCGTAAGTCGAGAATAGCTGCCCAACAGGAGAAAATCCAAGAGGTTCTCCCATCCGGGCGAGATGAGGCCCATTTCCGCTGAGGCCTCTCGAGGCTAATCACATCTAACCTCTGGAACTTCCAAAAGGTCCTTCACACCCTTGCTGCAACTCAAGAGGATCCCAGACATACCCGTCTCCACTCGAGAGGATGCACAAGAGTCCCCCACATCCAGAGGAGCCCCGTTTCCGCCTCCTAGCTCGAGAGTAGGGATCCTTTCTCTGAGTGGACGGGAAAGAATTCCCGGGGTTCCCGTCGCATCTCAAGAGGAAGCGCTCTCCACAGGATAGGCGAGAGGAACTCCAGGGTCGTGCCACCATTCCCAGAGTCCCCCAGATGTCTCAGTCCATTCGAGGGAAACCTGTTTTCCTTGCACTGCCTCGACTTTCAAGCCGAGTATTGACTCACACCACGGTGGCACGTGGGACAGCCCTGTGGGAAAGCCTCGTGGGAAAGCCTCATGGGAAAGCCTCGAGGGAAAGCCACAGATCGCATGATCCACGCGAAGGGAAGCGTGATACTGCTGCTACATCTCGGGAGGAAAGCGCACGTGCATGCCCCCACTCGAGACGAGGACTGACTCCCCTGGGGAGACTCCAGAAGTACCCCAAGATCCATGTCAGCACTGGAGAGGAATCCTCAGGTTCCGTCACCGACTCCACACAAGGTCTTAGGCCCCGGCATCGACAGGAGAGTAATCCCAAGAGGCCCCCGAGCAACTCACATGGGGACTGGCCTTTCTTGAAGCCACCAGTCGGGTCCCTGAGGTCCCCGTCGGTAAGTCCGAGAGCACCTGCCGCAACTCGAGAAAATCCAGGAGGTTCTCTCCTGCAGGCGAGATGAGGCCCGTTTCCACTGAGGTGTCTCGAGGCTAATCACACTAAGACCTCTGGAACTTCCAAAGAGTCTTTCCACAGCCATGCTGCAACTCAAGAAGTTCCCCGACATACCCGTCTCCACTCAAGAGGAAGCACGAGGGTCCCGTCCACATTCAGAGGAGCTCCGTTTCCGGCTCGTAGCTCGAGAGGACGGATCCTTTCCCTGCTTGGTCGGGAAAGAATTCCCGGCATTCCCATCGCATCTCAAGAGGAGGCGCTCTCCAAAGGAAAGGGGAGAGGAACTGCAGGGTCGTGCCACCATTCCCAGAGTCCCCCGGATGTCTCATTCCATTCCAGGGTAATCTGTTTTCCCTGCACTGCCTCGACATTCAAGCCGAGGATCGACTCACACCACGGTGGCACGTGGCACAGCCCTGTGGGAAGGCCTCGTGGGAAAGCCTCGTGGGAAAGCCTCGAGGGAAAGACACAGATCCCTTGATCCACGCGAAGGGAAGCGTGACACTGCTGCTTCAGCTCGGGAGGAAATCGCACGTGCATGCCCCCACTCGAGACGAGGACTGCCTCCACTAGGGAGACTCCATTAGTACCCCAAGATCCATGTCAGCACTGGAGAGGAATCCTCAGGTTCCGGCACTGACTCCACACACAAGGTCTTAGGCCCGGGCATCGACGGAGAGGAATCCCGAGAGGCCCCGAGCAACACGCATGGGGACTGGCCTTTCCTGAGGCCACTAGAGCGGGTCCCTGAGGTCCCCGTCATAAGTCGAGAGCACCTGCCGCAACTCGAGAAAATACAGGAGGTTCTCCCTCCAGGCGAGATGAGGCCCATTTCCGCTGAGGCGTCTCGAGGCTAATCAATTCTAACATCTGGAACTTCCAAAGGGTCCTTCACACCCCTGCTGCAACTCAAGAAGTTCCCCGACATAACCGTCTCCACTTGAGAGGAAGCACGAGAGTCCCGGCCACATCCAGAAGAGCCCCGTTTCCGTCTCCTAACTCGAGAGGTGGGATCCTTTCCCTGCGTGGTCGGGAAAGAATTCCCGGCGTTCCCGTCGCATTTCAAGAGGAGGCGCTCTCCACAGGAAAGGCGAGAGGAACTCCAGGGTCGTGCCACCATTCACAGAGTCAACCAAATGTCTCCGTCCATTCCAGGGAAACCTGTTTTCCCTGCACTGCCTCGACTTTCAAGCTGAGGATCGACTCACACCACAGTGGCACGTGGGACAACCCTGTGGAAAGCCTCGTGGGAAAGCCACAGATCCCTTGATCCACGCGAAGGGAAGGGTGTCACTACTGCTACAGCACGGGAGGAAAGCGCACGTGCGTGCCCCCACTCGAGACGAGGACTGACTCCCCTGGGGAGACTCCAGAAGTACCCCAAGATCCATGTCAGCACTGGAGAGGAATCCTCAGGTTCCGGCACTGACTCCACACAAGGTCTTAGGCCCCGGCATCGACGGGAGAGGAATCCGAGAGGCCCCCGAGCAACTCGCAAGGGGAATGGCCTTTCCTGAGGCCACCAGAGCGCGGTCCCTGAGGTCCCCGTCGTAAGTCGAGAGCACCTGCCCCAACTCGAGAAAATCCAAGAGATTCTCCCCTCCAGGCGAGATGAGGCCCATTTCCGCATAGGCGTCTCGAGCTATTCTCACCTAAACCTCTGAACTTCCAACGGGTCCTTCACACCCTTGCTGCAACTCAAGAAGTTCCCCCGACATACCCGTCTCCACTCGAGACGAAGCACGTGAGTCCCGCCTACATCCAGAGGAGCCCGTTTCCGCCTCCTAGCTCGAGAGGGGCGATCCTTTCCCTGCGTGGTCGGGAAAGAATTCCCGCGTTCCCGTCGCATCTCAAGAGCAGGCGCTCTCCACAGGAAAGGAGAGAGGAACTCCAGGGTCGTGCCACCATTCCCAGAGTCCCCCAGATGTCTCAGTTCATTACAGGGAAACCTGTTTTCCCTGCACTGCGTCGACTTTCAAGACGAGGATCGACTCACACCACAGTGGCACGTGGGACAGCCCTGTGGGAAAGCCTCTTGGGAAAGCCTCGTGGAAAGCCTCGAGGGAAAGCCACAGATCCCTTGATCCCATGAAGGGAAGCGTGACACTGCTGCTACACAGCTCAGGAGGAAAGCGCACGTGCATGCCCCCACTCGAGACGAGGACTGACTCCCTTGGGGAGACTCCAGAAGTACCCAAGATCCATGTCTGCACTGGAGAGGAATCCTCAGGTTCCGGCACTGACTCCACACAAGGTCTTAGGCCCCAGCATAGACGGGAGAGGAATCCCGAGAGGCCCCCATGTAATCGCATGGGGACTGGCCTTTCCTGAGGCCACCAGAGAGGGTCCCTGTCGTCCCCGTCGTAAGACAAGAGCACCAGCCGCAACTCGAGAAAATCCAGGAGGTTCTCCCCTCCAGGCGAGATGAGGCCCATTTTCGCGGAGGCGTCTCAAGGGTATTCACACCTAACCTTTGGAACTTCCAAAGGGTCCTTCACACCCTTGCTTCAACTCAAGAAGTTCCCCGACATTCCCGTCTCCACTCGAGAGGAAGCACGAGAGTCCCGCCCCACATCCAGAGGAGCCCCCGTTTCCGCTCCTAGCTCGAGAGGAGGGATCCATTCCCTGTGTGCTCGGGAAAGAATTC
>NW_017205138.1:0-5396 GCF_001704415.2 Capra hircus
AGGAGAGTCAGTCCTCGTTCCGAGTGGGGGGCAATGCACGTGCGATTTCCTCCCGAGCTGTAGCAGCAGTGTCACGCTTCCTTCGCGTGATCAAGGGATCTGTGGCTTTCCCTCGAGGCTTTCCCACGAGGATTTCTCACGAGGCTTTCCCACGAGGCTTTCCCACAGGGCTGTCCCACGTGCCACCGTGGTGTGAGTCAATCCTCGGCTTGAAGGTCGAGGCTGTGCAGGGAAACAGGTTTCCCTGGAATGGACTGAGACATCTGGGGGACTCTGGGAATGTGGCACGACCCTGGAATTCCTCTCGCATTTCCTGTGGAGAGCGGCTTCCTCTTGAGATGCGACGGAACGCCCGGGAATTCTTTCCCGACATCGCAGGGAAAGGATCCTCCTCTCGAGCTAGGAGGCGGAAACGGGGCTCCTCGGGAAGTGGGCGGGACTCTCGTGCTTCCTCTCGAGTGGAGACGGGTATGTCGGGGAACTTCTTGAGTTGCAGCAAGGGTGTGAAAGACCGCTTGGAAGTTCCAGAGGTTACGTGTGATTAGCCTCGAGACGCCTCTGCGGAAATGGGCCTCATCTCGCCTGGAGGGGAGAACCTCCTGGATTATTCGAGTTGAGGCAGTTGCTCTCGACTTACAAGGGGACCTCAGGGACCCGCTCTGATGGCCTCAGGAAAGGCCAGACCCCATGCGAGTTGCTCGGGGCCTCTCGGGATTCCTCTCCCTCGATGCCGGGGCCTAACACCTTGTGTGGAGTCTGTTGCCGGAATCTGAGGTTTCCTGTGCAGTTCTGACATGGATTTGGGGTACTTCTGGCGTCTCCCCAGGGGAGTCAGTCCTCGTCTCGAGTGGGGGCATGCACCTGCGCTTTCCTCCCTAGCTGTAGCAGCAGTGTCATGCTCCGAGTCGGGGGGCTTTCCCGAGGCTTTCCCACGAGCTTTCCAACAAGGCTTCCCACGAGGATTTCCCACAGGCCCCCACGTGCCACCGTGGTGTTAGTCGATCCTCGGCTTGAAAGTCGAGGCAGTGCAGGGAAAACAGGTCTCCCCTGGAATGGACTGAGACATCTGGGGGACTCTGGGATTGGTGGCACGACCATGGAGCTCCTCTCGCCTTTCCTCTGGAGAGCGCCACCTCTTGAGAGCGTCGGGAACGCCGGGAAATCTTTCTCGACACGCAGGAAAGGATCCCTCCTCTCGAGCTAGGAGGCGGAAACGGGGCTCCTCTGGATGTGAGCGGGACTCTCGTGCTTCCTCTCAGTGGAGACGGGTATGTCGGGGAACTTCTTGAGTTGCAGCAAGGGTGTGAATGACCCTTTGGAAGTTCCAGAGGATAGGTGTGATTAGCCTCGAGACGCCTCTGCGGAAATGGGCCTCATCTCGCCTGGAGGGGAAAACCTCCTGGATTTTCTCGAGTTGCGGCAGGTGCTCTCGACTTACGACGGGACCTCAGGGACCCGCTCTGGTGGCCTCAGGAAAGGCCAGTCCGCATGCGAGTTGCTCGGGGCCTCTCGGGATTCCTCTACCGTCGATGCCGGGGCCTAAGACCTTGTGTGGAGTCGGTGCCGGAACCTGAGGATTCTTCTCCAGTGCTGACATGGATCTTGGGCTACTTCTGGAGTCTCCACAGGGGAGTCTTTCGTCGTCTCGAGTGGGGCATGCATGTGCGCTTTCCTCCCGAGCTGAAGCAGCAGATTCACGCTTCCCTTCCCGTGGATCAAGGGATCTGTGGCTATCCCTCGAGGCTTTCCCACGAGGCTTCCCACAGGTTTGTACCACGTGCCACCGTGGTGTGAGTCGTTCCTCGCATGAAAGTCGAAGCAGTGCAGGGAAAACAGGTTTCCCTGGAATGGACTGAGACATCTGGGGGTCTCTGGGAATGGTGGCACGACCCTGGAGTTCCTCTCGCCTTTCCTGTGGAGAGCGCCTCCTCTTGAGTTGCGACGGGAACACCGAGAATTTTTTACCGAACACGCAAGGAAAGGGTCCCTTCTCTCGCGCTAGTAGGCGTAAATGGGGCTCCTCTGGATGAGGGCGGGACACTCGTACTTCCTCTCGAGTGGAGACGGGTATGTCGGGGAACTTCTTGAGGTGCAGCAAGGGTGTGAAGGACCCTTTGGAAGTTCCAGAGGTTAGGTGTGATTAACATCGAGACGCCTCAGCGGAAATGGGCCTCATCTCGCCTGGCGGGGGAGAATCTCCTGGATTTTCTCGAGTTGCGGCAGGTGCTGTCGACTTACGACGGAGACCTCAGGGACCTGCTCTGGTGGCCTTAGGAAAGGACAGTCCCAAAGCGAGTTGCATGGGGGCCTCTCGGGATTCCTCTCCCGTCGATGCCGGGGCCTAAGATCTTGTGTGGAGTCCGTGCCGGAACCTGAGGATTCCTCTCCAGTGCTGACATGGAAATTGGGGTACTTCTGGAGTTTCCCCAGGGGAGTCATTCCTCGTCTCGAGTGGGGGCTTGCACGTGCGCTTTCCTCCCGATCTTTACCAGCAGTGTCAGGCTTCCCGTCGAGTGAATTCAGTGATCTGTGGCTTTCCCTCGAGGCTTTCCCATGAGGCTTTCCCACGAGGCTTTCCCACAGGGCTGTCCCACGTGCCACGGTGTTCTGAGTCGATCCTCGGCTTGAGAGTCGAGGTAGTGCAGGGAAAATAGGTTTCCCTGGAATGTACTGAGACATCTGGGGACTCTGGGAATGGTGGCACGACCCTGGAGTTCCTCTCGCCTTTCCTGTGGAGAGCGCCTCCTCTTGAGATGCGACGAGAACGCCGGGAATTCTTTCCCGACCACGCAGGGAAAGGATCCCTCCTCTAGAGCTAGGGGCTGAAACGGGGCTCCTCTGGATGTGGGCGGGACTCACGTGCTTCCTCTCGAGTGGAGACGGGTATGTCGGGGTACTTCTTGAGTTGCAGCAAGGGTGTGAAGGACCATTTGGAAGTTCCAGAGGTTAGGTGTGATTAGCCTCGAGACGCCTCAGCGAAATGGGGCTCACCTCGCCTGGAGGGGAGAAACTCGTGGATTATCTCGAGTTGCGGCAGGTGCTCTCGACTTACGACTGGGACCTCAGGGACCCGCTCTGGTGGCCTCACGAAAGGCCAGTCCCCATGCGAGTTGCTCGGGGCATCTTGGGTTTCCTCTCCCGTCGAAGCCGGGGCCTAAGATCTTATGTGGAGTCTGTGGCAAAACCTGAGAATTACTCTCCATTGCTGACATGGATCTTGGGGTACTTCTGAAGTCTACCCAGGGGAGTCAGTCCTCCTCTAAGTGGTGGCATGCACGTGCGCTTTCCTCCCGAGCTGTAGCAGCAGTGTCACGCTTCCCTTCGCGTGGATCAAGGGATCTGTGGCTTTGCCTCGAGGCTTTCCCAGGAGGCTTTTCCACGATGCTTTCCCACAGGGCTGTCCCACGTGCCACCGTGGTGTGAGTCGATCCTCGGCTTGAAAGTCGAGGCAGTGCAGGGAAAACAGGTTTCCCTGGAATGGACTGAGAAATCTGGGGGACTCTGGGAATGGGCGAACGACCCTGGAGTTCCTCTCGCCTTTCCTGTGGAGAGTGCCTCCTCTAGAGATGCAACGGGAACGCCGGAAATTCGTTCCCTACCCTGCAGGGAAAGGATCCCTCCTCTCGAGCTAGGAGGCGGAAACGGGACTCCTCTGGATGTGGGCGGTCTCTCGTGCTTCCTCTCGAGTGGAGACGGGTATGTCGGGGAACTTCTTGAGTTGCAGCAAGGGTGTGAACGACCGTTTGGAATTTTCAGAGGTTAGGTGTGATTAGCCTCTAAACACCTCAGCAGAAATGGGCCTCATCTCGCCTGGAGGGGAGAAACTCCTGGATTTTATTGACTTGTGGCAGGTGCTCTCGACTTACGACGGTACCTCAGGGACCCACTCTGGTGGCCTCACGAAAGGCCAGTCCCCAAGCGAATTGCTCGGGGGCCTCTCGGGATTCCTCTCTCCTCGATGCCGGTGCATAAGACCTTGTGTGGAGTCGGTGCCGGAACCTGAGGATTCCTCTCCAGTGCTGACATGGATCTTGGGGTACTTTTGGAGTCTCCCCAGGGGAGTCAGTCCTCGCCTCGAGTGGGGCATGCACGTGCGCTTTCCTCCCCAGCTGTAGCAGCAGTGTTGCGCTTCCCTTCGCATGGATCACGGCATTTGTGGATTTCCTTCGAGGCTTTCCCGCGAGGCTTTCCCACGAGGCTTTCCCACAGGGCTGTCCCACGTGCCACCGTGGTGTGAGTCGATCCTCGGCTTGAAAGTGGAGGAAGTGCAGGGAAAACAGGTTTCCCTGGAATTGACTGAGACATCTGGGGACTCTGGGAATGGTGGCACGACCCTGGATTTCCTCTCGCCTTTCTGTGGAGAGCGCTCCTCTTGAAATGCTATGGGAACCCCGGGAATTCTTTCCTGACCACGCAGGGAAAGGATCCCTCCTCTCGAGCTTGGAGGCGGAAACGGGGCTCTTCTGGATGTGAGCGGGACTCTCGTGCTTCCTCTCAAGTGGAGACGGGTATGTCGGGAAACTTCTTTAGTTGCAGCAAGGGTGTGAATAACCGTTTGGAAGTTCCAGAGGTTAGGTGTGATTAGCTTCGAGACTCCTCAGCGGACAAGGGCCTCATCTCGCTTGGAGGGGAAAACCTCCTGGATTTTCTCGAGTTGCGGCAGGTGCTCTCGACTTACGATGGAGACCTCAGGGACCCGCTCTGGTGGACACAGGAAAGGCCAGTCCCCATGGGAGTTGCTCCGGGGCCTCTCGGGATTCCTCTCCCGTCGATGCCGGGGCCTAAGTCCTTGTGTGGTATCGGAGGCGGGACCTGAGGATTCCTCTGCAGTGCTGACATGGATGTTGGGATACTTCTGGAGTCTCCCCAGGGGAGTCAGTCCTCGTCTCGAGTGGGGTCATGCACGTGCGCTTTCCTCCGGAGCTGTAGCAGCAGAGTCACACTTCCCTATGCGTGGATCAAAGCATCTGTGGCTTTCCCTCGAGGCTTTCCCATGAGGCTTTCCCACGAGGCTTTCCCACGAGGCTTTCCCACAGGGCTCTCCGACGTGCCACCCTGGTGTGAGTCGATCCTCGGCTTGAATGTCGAAGCAGTGCAGGGAAAACAGGTTTCCCTGGAATGGACTGAGACATCTGGGGGACTCTGGGAAAGGTGGCACGACCCTGGAGTTCCTCTCGCCTTTCCTGTGGAGAGCGCCTCCTTGAGATGCGACGGGAACGCCGGGATTTCTTTTCCCGATGACGCAGGGAAAGGATCCCTCCTCTCGAGCTAGTAGGCAGAAACGGGGCTCCTCTGGATGTGGGCGGGACTCTCGTGCTTCCTCTCGAATGGAGACGGTATGTCGGGAACTCTTGAGTTGCAGCCAGGGTGTGAAGCGCACCCGTTTGGAATTTCCA
>NW_017205139.1:0-5395 GCF_001704415.2 Capra hircus
CTTTCAAGCCGAGGATCGACTCACACCACTGTGCACGTGGGACAGCCTGTGGGAAGCCTCGTGGGAAGCCTCGAGAGAAAGCTTGTGGGAAAAGCCTCGAGGGGAAGCCACAGTTGCTTTGATTCACGCGAACGGAAGTGTGATACTGCTGCTACATCTCGGGAGGAAAGCGCACGTGCATGCCCCACTCGATACGAGGACTGACTACCCTGGAGAGACTCCAGAAGTACCCAAGATCCACATCAGCACGGCGAGGAATCATCACGTTCCGGCACCGACTCCAAACAAGGTTTTAGGCCCTGCATCGACGGGAGAGAATCCCGAGAGGCCCGAGCAACTAGCATGGGTACTGGCCTTTCCTGAGGCCATCAGAGCGGGTCCCTGAGGTCCCCGTCATAAGTCGTGAGCAACTGCCGCAACTCGATAAATCCAGGAGGTTCTCCCCTCCAGGCGAGATGAGGCCCGTTTCCTCTGAGGCGTCCCCAGGCTAATCACACCTAAACTCTGGAACTTCGAAAACGTCCTTCACATCCTTGCTGCAACTCAAGAAGTTCCCCGACATACCCGTCTCCACTCGAGAGGAGCACGAGAGTCCGCCACATCCAGATGGAGCCCGTTCTGCCTCATAGCCGAGAGGAGGGATCCTTTCCCTGCATGGTCGGCGAAAGAATTCCCGGCGTTCCCGTCGCATCTCAAGGGTAGGCTTTCCACAGGAAAGGCGTGAGGAACTCCAGGGTTCTTCCACCATTCCCAGAGTCCGCCAGATGTCTCAGGCCATTCCAGGGAAGCCTGTTTTCCCGGCAC
Source organism: Capra hircus (assembly GCF_001704415.2). NCBI lineage: Eukaryota > Metazoa > Chordata > Mammalia > Artiodactyla > Bovidae > Capra > Capra hircus. The sequence goes on from NW_017205139.1 coordinate 805, forward strand.
TGCCTCAACTTTCAAGCCGAGGATCGACTCACACCATGGTGGCACGTGGATAGCGCTGTGGTAAAGCCTCGTGGGAAAGCCTGGTGGGAAAGCCTCTAGGGAAAAGCCTCGAGGGAAAGCCACTGTTCCCTTGATTCACGCGAAGGGAAGCATGACACTGCTGCTACAGCTCGGGAGGAAAGCGCTCGTGCATGCCTCACTCGAGACGAGGACTGACTCCCCTGGGAGACTCCAGAAGTACCCCAATATCCAAGTCAGCACTGGAGAGGAATCCTCAGCTTCGGGCACCGACTCCAAACAAGGTCTAAGGCCGGGCATCGACGGTAGTGGAATCCCGAGATGCCCCCAGCAACTCGCATGGGGACTGGCCTTTCCTGCGGCCACCAGAGAGGGTCCCTGAGGTCTCCGTCGTAAGTCGAGAGCACCTGCCATAACTCGAGAAAATCCAGGAGGTTCTCCCCTCCAGGCGAGATGAGGCCCATTTCCGCAGAGGTCTCGAGGCTAATCACACCTAACCTCTGGAACTTCCAAAGGGTCTTCACACCCTTGCTGCAACTCAAGAAGTTCCCCGACATACCCGTCTCCACTCGAGAGGAAGCACGAGAGTCCCACCCACATCCAGAGGAGCCCGTTTCCGCCTCCTAGCTCGAGAGGAGGATCCTTTCCGCTCGTGTCGGGATAGAATCCCGGTGTTCCCGTCCCATCTCAAGAGGAGGCCTCTCCACAGGAAAGGCGAGAGGAACTCCAGGGTCGTGCCACCATTCCCAGAGTCCCCTGGATGTCTCAGTCCATTCCAGGGAAAAGGTGTTTTCCCTGCACTGTCTCGACTTTCAAGCGAGGATCGACTCACACCACGGTGGCACGTGGGATAGCCCTGTGGGAAAGCCTCAGGAAAGAAAGCCTCGAGGGAAAGCCACAGATCCTTGATCCACGTGAAGGGAAGCGTGACACTGCTGCTACAGCTCGGAGGAAAGCGCACGTGCATGCCCCACTCGAGTAGAGGACTGACTGCCCTGAGAGACTCCAGAAATACCCAAGATCCATGTCAGCACTGGAGAGAATCCTCAGGTTCCAGCACCGACTCCACACAAGATCTTAGGCTGCGGCATCGACGGGAGAGGAATCCCGAGGCCAGAGCAACTCGCATGGGGACTGGCCTTTTCTGAGGCCACCAGAGCGGGGTCCCTGAGGTTCCCCGTTGTAAGTTGAGAGCACCTGCCGCAACTCGAGAAAATCCAGGAGGTTCTCCCCTCCAGGCGAGATGAGGCCATTTCCGCTGAGGCGTCTCGAGGCTAATCACATCTAACATCTGGAACTTCCAAAGGGTCCTTCACACCCTTGCTGCAACTCAATAAGTTCCCCGACATACCGGTCTCCACTTAAGAGTAACAGGAGAGTCCCGCCTACTACCAGAGTGGCTCCGTTTCCGCCTGCTAGCTCGAGAGTAGGGATCCTTTCCCTGCGTGGTCGGAAAGATTTCCTAGCGTTCCTGTCGCATCTCAAGAGGAGGCACTCTGCACAGGAAAGACGAGAGGAACTCCAGGATCAGGCCGCATTCCCAGAGTCCCCCTATTTCTCAGGCCATTCCAGGGAAACCTGTTTTCCCTGCACTGCCTCGACTTTCAAGCCGAGAATCGACTCACACCACGGTGGCACGTGGGACAGCCCGGTGGGGAAGCCTCGTGGGAAAGCCTTGTGGGAAAGCCTCGAGGGAAAGCACAGATCCCTTGATCCACGGGAAGGGAAGCGCCACACTGCTGCTACAGCTCGGAGGAGGAAAGCGCACGTGCATGCCCCCACTCGAGACAAGGACTGACTCCCCTGGAGAGACTCCAGAAGTACCCCAAGATCCATGTCAGCACTGGAGAGCAATCCTCAGGTTCCGGCACAGGACTCCACACAAGGTCTTAGGCCCCAGCATCGACGGGAGAGGAATCCCGAGAGGCCCCGAGCAACTCGCTTGGGGACTGGCCTTTCCTGTGGCCACCAGAGCGGGACCCTGAGGTCCCCGTCGTAAGTCGAGATCGCCTGCCGACAACTCGAGAAAATTCAGGAGGTTCTCCCCTCCAGGCGAGATGAAGGCCCATTTCCGCTGAGGCGTCTCGAGGCTAATCACACCTAACCTCTGGAACTTCAAAAGGGTCCTTCACACCCTTGCGGCAACTCAAGAAGTTCCCCGACTTACGTGTCTCCACTCGAGAGGAAGCACAAGAGTTTCGCCCACATCAAGAGGAGCCCCGTTTCCGCCTCCTAGCTCCAGAGGAGGGATCCTTTCCCTGCGTGGTCGGGAAAGAATTCCCGGCGTTCTCGTCGCATCTCAAGAGGAGGCGCTCTCCACAGGAAAGGCGAGAGGAACTCCAGGGTCGTGCCACCATTCCCTGAGTCCCCCATATGTCTCAGTCCATTCCAGGGAACCTGTATTCCCTGCACTGCCTCGACTTTCAAGACGAGGATCGACTCACACCATAGTTGCACGTGGGGCAGCCCTGTGGGAAAGCCTCGTGGGAAAGCCTCGAGGGAAACCATCAGATCCCTTGATCCACGCGAAGGGAAGCGTGACACTGCTGCTAAAGCTCGGGAGGAAAGCGCACGTGCATGGCCCCACTCGAGACGACGACTGACACCCCTGGGGAGACTCCAGAAGTACCCCAAGATCCATGTCAGCACTGGAGAGGAATCCTCAGGTTCCGGCACCGACTCCACACAAGGTCTTAGACCCCGGCATCTACGGGAGAGGAATCCCGAGAGGTCCCAGAGCAACTCGCATGGGGACTTGGCCTTTCCTGAGGCAACCAGAGCGGGTCCCTGAGGTCCCCATCGTAAGTCGAGAGCACCTGCCGCAACTCGAGAAAATCCAGGACGTTCTCCCCTCCAGGCGAGATGAGGCCCATTTCGGCTGAGGCAACTAGGGGGTAATCACACTTAATCTCTGGAACTTCCAAAGGGTCCTTCACACCCTTGCTGCAAGTCAAGAAGTTCCCCGACATACCCGTCTCCACTCAAGAGGAACCCGAGCGTCCCGCCCATATCCAGAGTTGCCCCGTTTCCGCCTGCTAGCTCGAGAGGAGGGATCCTTTCCCTGCGTGGTCCCTGAAAGAATTCCTAGGGTTCCCGTCTCATCTCAAGAGGAAGGCCATCTCCACAGGAAAGGCGAGAGGAACTCCAGCATCAGGCCCCCATTCCCAGAGTCCCCCAGATGGCTCAGTCCATTCCAGGGAAACCTGTTTTCCCTTCACTGCCTCGCCTTTCAAGCCGAGGATTGACTCACACCGTGATGGCACGTTGGACAGCCCTGTGGGAAAGACTCGTGGGAAAGCCTCGAGGGGAAAGCCACAGTTCCCTTGATCCACGCGAAGGGAAGCAAGACCACTGTCTGCTAAAGCTCGGGAGGAAAGCGCACGTGCATGGCCCCACTCGAGACGAGGACTGACACCCCAGTGGAGACTCCAGAAGTACCCCAAGATCCATGTCAGCACTGGAGAGGAATCCTCAGGTTCAGGCACCAACTCCACACAAGGTCTTAGGCCCCTGCATCGACGAGAGAGGAATCCCGAGAGGCCCCAGCGCAACTCGCATGGGGACTGGCCTTTCCTGAGGCCACCACAGCGGTCCCTGAGGTCCCCGTCATAAGTCGAGAGCACCTGCCGCAACTCGAGAAAATCCAGGAGGGTTCTCCCCTCCAGGCGAGCTGAGTCCCATTTCCGCTGAGGTATCTCGAGGCTAATCACACCTTACCTCTGGAACTTCCAAAGGGTCCTTCACACTCTTGCTGCAACTCAAGAAATTCCCCGACATACCCGTCTCCACTCTAGAGGAATCCGAGAGTCCCGTCCATATCCAGAGTGGCCCCGTTTACGCCTGCTAGCTCGAGAGGAGGGATCCTTTCCCTGCGTGTCCGGAAACAATTCCTAGCGTTCCGGTCGCATCTCAAGAGGAGGCGCTCTCCACAGGAAAAGGCGAGAAGAACTCCAGGATCAGGCCCCATTCCAGAGTCCCCCAGATGTCTCAGTCCATTCCAGGGAAACCTGTTTTCCCAGCACTGCCTGGACTGTCAAGCCGAGGTTCGCCTCACACCACGGTGGCAGGTGGGACAGCCCTGTGGGAAAGCCTCGTGGGAAAGCCTGTGGGAAAGCCTCGAGGGAAAGCCACAGATCCCTTGATCCACGCGAAGGGAAGCGCGACACTGCTGCTACAGCTCGGGAGGAAAGCACACGTACATGCCCCACTCGAGACTAGGACTGACACCCCTGGGGGAGACTCCAGAAGTACCCCAAGATCCATGTCAGCACTGGAGAGGAATCCTCAGGTTCCGGCACTGACTCCACACAAGGTCTTAGGCCACAGCATCGACGGGAGAGGAATCCCGAGAGGCCGAGCTTCTCGCATGGGGACTGGCCTTTCCTGAGGCCACCAGAGCGGGTCCCTGATGTCCCCGACGTAAGTCGAGAGCACCTGCCGCAAGTCGAGAAAATCCAGGAGGTTCTCCCCTCCAGGCGAGATGAGGCCCATTTCCGCTGAGGCATCTCAAGGCTAATCACACCTAACCTCTGGAACTTCCAACGGGTCCTTCACACACTTGCTGCAAACTCAA
>NW_017205140.1:0-5395 GCF_001704415.2 Capra hircus
GCTCTCCTACAGAGCAAAGGGGATGGGACAGATGTGTGGCTGTGGCTCTGCCTTTCCCTGGGAGTGTGGAGCCGCTCCCTATGGCCCCGGGCTCCGGGAAATTGCCCCTGAATAATGACCTCCAAGAAGCGCTTTTGCAACTGGCTGAGACGTGGAGTTCTCAGGATGCAGGGAAAGCGAGTGTCCTTCGGGGAAGCAAAGGCAGTCACCTGTTGTCATTACTTACTAGAATAGTAGGTACCTTCTCCGCTTGGGCAGAGGCCTTCCCTACCTGATCTGAAAAAGAAAACGAAGTAGCTCGCTGATTTGAGAAATAATTCCCAGACTTGGGTTTCCAACCAGTATAGAATCCGACAATGGGCCCTGTCTTTGTAGCCGCGTTAATTAACAGGTATGTGAAGCTCTAAATATCAGTGGAAATTACATACAGCATATAGGCCCCAGTGTTCTGGAATGGTGGAAAGAAACAACCAAACTCTTGAAGAGACACTTTCAAAATGGATCATAGAGACTGACTGTACATGGATGGGCTTGCTTCCGGCAGACTTACACATATTACGGGTAACCGCACGTTCCCAATAGTTGTTGTCCTTATGAGATTTTCTATGGGAGACCCCCTCCCACAGTGAGGCAGGTGTTAGCAGATTTGCCACAAGTAAAGGGGGTGGGATTTCACAGCAGATGGAACAATTAGGTAAGGTAATAAAATCAGGTAACTAAGTTTGTATAAAAAAGAAATATCATTCCCCTTGAGGAACAGATTCATGAATTTGTGCTCAGTGATCAGGTGTGGCTCAATGACTGGAAACACAATTCCTTGGCCTGACATGGGTAAAGGTCCTTATACTGTTGTTTTAGCCACAATTCTGAAAGAGATGGGAATACCAGACCACCTAACCTGCCTCTTGAGAAATCTGGGATGAAGGTCAGGAAGCAACAGTTAGAGCAGGACATGGAACAACAGACTGGTTCCAAAAAGGAAAGGAGTATGTCAAGGCTGTATATTGTCACCCTGTTTATTTAACTTCTATGCAGAGTACATCATGAAAAATGCTGGGATGGAAGATACATGAGCTGGAATCAAGATTGCCGGTAGAAATATCAATCAACTTAGATATGCAGGTGACACCACCATTATGGCTGAGTGTGAAGAGGAACGGGTATGTCGGGGAACTTCTTGAGTTGCAGCAAAGCTGTGAAGGACCCTTTGGAAGTTCCAGATGTTAGGTGTGATTAGCCTCGGGACACCTCAGGGGAAATGGGCCTCATCTCGCCTGGATGGGAAAAACTCCTGAATTATCTCGAGTAGCGGCAGGTGCTCTGGACTTACGAGGGGTACTCTGGGACCCGCTCTGGTGCCCTCAGGAAAAGCCAGTCCCATGCAAGTTGCTCGGGGGCCTCTCGGGATTCCTCTCCCGTCGATGCCGGGTCCCAATGTCTTGTGTGGAGTCGGTTCGGGAACCTCAGGATGCCTCTCCAGTGCTGACATGGATATTGGGGTACTTCTAGAGTCTCCCCAGGGGAGCCAGTCCTCGTCTCGAGTGGGGGCATGCACGTGTGCTTTCCTCCAGAGCTGTAGCAGCAGTGTCACGCTTCCCTTCGCGTGGATCAAGGGATCTGTGGCTTTCCCTCGAGGCTTTCCCACGAGACTTGCCCACGAGGCTTTCCCACAGGGCTGTCCCACGTGCCACCGTGGTGTGAGTCGACCCTGGGCTTGAAAGTCGAGGCAGTGCAGGGAAAAGAGGTTTCCCTGGAATGGACTGAGACATCTGGGGGACTCTGGGAATGGTGGCACGACCCTGGAGTTCCTCTCGCCTTTCCTGTGAATAGCACCTCCTCTAAAAATGCGACGGGAACGCCGGGAATTCTTTCCCGACCACGCAGGGAAAGGATCCCTCCTCTCGAGCTATGAGGCGGAAACTGTGCTCCTCTGGATGTGACGGGACTCTCCTTCTTCCTCTCGAGTGGCGACGGGTATGTCAGGGAACTTGAGTTGCAGCAAGGGTGTGAAGCACCCTTTGGAAGTTCCAGAGTTTAGGTGTGATTAGCCTCGAGATGCCTCAGCGGAAATGGGCCTCATCTCGCCTGGAGGGGAGAACCTCCTGGATTTTCTCGAGTTTCGGCAGGTGCTCTGGACTTACGACGGGACCTCAGGGACCCACTCTGTTGGCAACAGGAAAGGCCAGTCCCCATGCGAGTTGCTCCGGGGCCTCTGGGGATTAATCTCCCGTCGATGCGGGCCTAAGACCTTGTGTGGAGTCGGTGCCGGAACCTGTGGATTCCTCTCCATTGCTGACATGAATCTTGGGGTACTTCTGTAGTCTCCCCAGGGGAGTCAGTCCTCGTCTCGAGTGGGGGCATGCACGTGCGCTTTCCTCCCGAGCTGTAGCAGCAGTGTCACGCTTCCCTTCGCGTAGATCAAGGGATCTGTGGCTTTCCCTCGAGGCTTTCCCACGAGTCATTACCACGAGGCTTTCCCACAGGGCTGTCCCACGTGCAACCATGGTGTGAGTCGACCCTGGGCTTGAAAGTCGAGGCAGTGCAGGTAAAACAGGTTTCCCTGGAATGGACTGAGACATCTGGGGGACTCTGGGAATGGTGGCACGACCCTGGATTTCCTCTCCCCTTTCCTGTGGTGAGCACCTCCTCTTGAGATGCGACGGGAACCCCGTGAATTCTTTCCCAAGCTCACAGGGAAAGGATCCCTCCTCTCGAGCTATGAGGCGGAAACGGAGCTCCTCTTGATGTGGGAGGGACGCTCGTGCTTCCTCTCGAGTGTAGACGGGTATGTCCGGGAACTACTTTAGTTGCAGCAAGAGTGTGAAGACCCTTTGGAACTTCCAGAAGTTAGGTGTGATTAGCCTCCAGACGCCTCAGTGGAAATGGGCTCATCTCGCCTGGAGGGGAGAACCTCCTGGATTTTCTCGAGTTGCGGCAGGTGCTCTTGACTTATTACGGGGACCTCAAGGACCCGCCCTGGTGGTCTCAGGAAAGGCCAGTCCCCATGCAAGTTGCTCCGGGGCCTCTCGGGATTCCTCTCCCGTCGATCCTGGGGCCTAAGACCTTGTGTGGATTCGGTGCCAGTACCTGAGGATTCCTCTCCACTGCTGACATGAATCTTGGGGTACTTCTGGAGTCTCCCCAGGGGAGTCAGTCCTCGTCTCGAGTGGGGCATGCACGTGCGCTTTCCTCCCTAGCTGTAGCACCAGTGTCACGATTCCCTTCACGTGGATCAAGGATCTGTGGCTTTTCCCTTTCCCAGAGGCTTTCCCAGGAGGCTTTCCCACAGGGCTGTCCCACGTGCCACCGTTGTGTGAGTCGATCCTCACTTTGAGAGTAGAGGCAGAGGAGGGAATGCAGGTTTCCTTGAATGGACTGAGACATCTGGGGGACTCTTGGAATGGTGGCACGACCCTGGAGCTCCTCTCCCGTTTCCTGTTGAGAGCACCTCCTCTTGAGATGTGACGGGAACGCCGGGAATTCTTTCCCGACCACGCAGGGAAAGAATCCTTCCTCTCGAGCTATGAGGCGGAAATGGGGCTCCTCTGGATGTGGGCGGGGAGTCTCGTGCTAACTCTCGAGTGCAGACGGGTATGTCGGGTAACTTCTTGAGTTGCAGCAAGGGTGTAAAGGACCCTTTGGAAGTTCCAGAGGTTTGCTGTGATTAGCCTCGTGACGCTTCAGCGGAAATGGGCCTCATCTCGCCTGGAGGAGAGAACCTTCTGGATATTCTCGAGTTGCGGCAGGTGCTCTCGACTTTCGATCGGGACCTCAGGGACCTGCTCTGGTGGCCTCAGGAAATTCCAGCCTCATGTGAATTGCTCGGGCCCTCTCTGGATTCCTCTCCCGTCGATGCCGGGGCCTCGACCTTGTGTAGTGTCTGTGACGTAACCTGAGGATTCCTCTCCAGTGCTGACATGGATCTTGGGGTACTGCTGGAGTCTCCCCAGGGGAGTCAGTCCTGCTCTCGGTTGAGGGCATGCACGTGCGCTTTCCTCCCGAGCTCTAGCAGCAGTGTCGCACTTCCCTTCGCTTGGATCAAGGTATCTGTGGCTTTCCCTCGAGGCTTTCCCACTAGGCTTTCCCACGAGGCTTTCCCACAGGGCTATCCCACGTGCCACAGTGGTGTGAGTCGATCCTCGGCTTGAAAGTCGAGTCAGTGCGGGGAAACAGTTTTCCCTGGAATGGACTGAGACATCTGGGGTACTCTGGGAATGGTGGCATGTCCCTGCAGTTCCTCTCGCCTTTCCTTTGAAGAGCGACTCCTCTTGAGATGCGTGGGGAACGCCGGGGAATTCTTTCCCGACCTCGCAGGGAAAGGATCCCTCCTCTCGAGCTATGAGGTGGAAACGGGGCCCCTCTGGATGTGGGCGGACTATCGTGCTTCCTCTCGAGTGGAGACGGGTATGTCGGGGAACTTCTTGAGTTGCAGCAAGGGTGTGAAGGACCCTTTGGAAGTTCCAGAGTTTAAGTGTGGCTTAGCCTTGAGATGTGTCAGCGGAAATAGGCCTCCTTTTGCCCGGGGGAAGAACATCCTTGATTTTCTCGAGTTGCTGCAGGTGCTCTCAACTTACGACGGGGACCTCAGGAACCAGCTCTGGTGGCCTCAGGAAAGGCCAGTCAAGATCCAAGACAGCACTGGAGAGGGAGAGAAATCACGAGAGGCTCCCAAGCAACTCGCAAGGGGACAGGCCTTTCTTGAGGCCACCAGAGTGGGTCCCTTAGGTCCCCATCGAAAGTCGAGAGCACCTACCGCAACTCGAGAAAATCCAGGAGTTCTTCCCTCCAGGCAAGATAAGGCCCATTTTCTGCTGAGTTGTCTCGAGGCCAATCACAACTAACCTCTGGAACTTCCACAGGGTCCTTCACACCCTTTCTGCAACTCAAGAAGTTCCCCAACATACCCGTCTCCACTCGAGAGGAAGCACGAGAGTCCCGCCCACATCCCGAGGAGGCCCTTTTCCGCCTCCTAGCTCAAGAGGAGGGATCCTTTCCCTGCGTGGTCGGGTAAAAATTCCTGGCATTCCCGTCGCATCTCAAGAGGAGGCGCTCTCCACAGGAAAGGTGAGAGGAACTCCAGGGTCGTGCCACAATTCCAGAGTTCCCCAGATGTCTCACTCCATTCCAGGGAAACCTGTTTTCCCTGCACTGCCACGACTTTCAAGCTGAGGATCAACTCACACCACGGTGGCACGTGGGACAGCCCTTTGGGAAAGCCTCGGGGGGAAAGCCTCAAGGGTAAGCCACAGATCCCTGATCCACGCGAAGGGAAGCGAGACACTGCTGCTACAGCCCGTCAGGTAAGTGCACGTGCATGCCCCCACTCGGGACGAGGACTGACTTCCCTTGGGAGACTACAGAAGTACCCAAGATCCATGTCAGCACTGAGAGAGGA
>NW_017205141.1:0-5395 GCF_001704415.2 Capra hircus
GCTGCAACTCAAGAAGTTCCCGCCCCGACATACCGGTCTCCACTAGAGAGGAAGCACGATAGTCATGCCCACATCCAGAGGAGCCCCGTTCCGTCTCCTAGCTCGAGAGGAGGGAACCTTTCCATGCGTGGTCAGGAAAGAATTCCCGGCATTCCGTCGTATCTCAAGAGGAGGCGCTCTCCACAGAAAGGCGAGAGGAACTAAAGGGTCGTGCCACCATTCCCAGAGTCCGCCCAGATGTCTCTGTCATTCCAGGGAAACCTGTTTTCCCTGCACTACCCTCGACTTTCAAGCCAAGGATCGACTCACACCACTGGTGGCACATGGACAGCCCTGTGGGAAAAGCCTCGTGGGAAAGCCTCGTGGGGAAAGCCTCGAGGGAAAGCCACAGATCCCTTGATCCACGCGAAGGGAAGCGCGACACTGCTGCTACAGCTCGGAAGGAGAGAACAGCGTGCTTGCCCCCACTCGAGACGAAGACTGACTCCCTGGGGAGACTCCAGAAGTACCCCAAGATCCATGTCAGCACTGGAGAGGAATCCTCAGGTTCCGGCACCACTCCACACAAGATCTTAGGCGCCGGCATCGAAGGGCGAGGAATCCCGGGAGGCCCCCGAGCAACTCACATGGGGACTGGCCTTTCCTGAGGCCACCAGAGCGGGTCCCTGAGGTCCCCGTAAGTCGAGAGCACCTGCCGCAACTCGAGAAAATCCCGGAGGTTCTCCCCTCCAGGCGAGATGAGGCCCATTTCCGCTGAGGCGTCTCGAGGCTATTCACACCTAAACTCTGGAACTTCCAAAGGGTCCTTCACACCCTTGCTGCAACTCAAGAAGTTCCCCGACCTACCCGACTCCACTCTAGAGGAAAGCACGAGAGTCCGCCCACATCCAGAGGAGCCCCGTTTCAGCCTCCTAGCTCGAGAGGAGGGATCCTTTCCCTGCGTGTTCGGGAAAGAATTCCCGGCATTTCCGTCGCATCTCAAGAGGAGTCGCTCTCCACAGGAAAGGCGAGAGGAACTTCAGGATCGTGCTACATTCCCAGAGTCCCCGAGATGTCTCAGCCCATTTCAGGGAAACCTGTTTTTCCCTGCACTGCCTCCTCATTCAAGCGAGGATCGACTCACACCACGGTGGGACGTCGACAGCCCTGTGGGAAAGCCTCGTGGGAAAGCCTGGTGGGAAAGTCTCGAGGGAAAGCCCACAGATCCCTTGATCCACGCGAAGGGAATCCCGACACTGCTGCTACAGCTCGGGAGGAAAGCGCACGTGCATGCCCCCACTCGAGAGGAAGACTGACTCCCCTGTGGAGACTCCAGAAGTACCCCAAGATCCATATCAGCACTGGAGAGGAATCCTCAGGTGCCGGCACTGACTCCACACAAGCTTAGGGCCCAGCATCAAGGGAGAGGAAACCCGAGTGGCCCCCCCGAGAGGCCCCGAGCAACTCGCATGGGGACTGGCCTTTCCTGAGGCCACCAGAGTGCGTCCCTGAGGTCCCCTTCGTAAGTTGAGAGCACACTGCCGCAACTCGAGAAAATCCAGGAGGTTCTCCCCTCCAGGCGAGGTGAGGCTCACTTCTACTGAGGCGTCTCGAGGCTAATCACACCTAACCTCTGGAACTTCCAAAGGGTCTTCACACCCTTGCTGAAACTCAAGAAGTTCCCTCGACATACCCATCTCCATTCGAGAGGAAGAACGAGCGTCCCGCCTACATCCAGAGGAGCCCCTTTTCCACCTCATAGCTTCAGACGAGGGATCCTTTCCTTGCGGGGTCGGGAAAGAATTCCCGGCGTTCCCGTCGCATCTCAGAAGGAGGTGCTCTCCACAGGAAAGGCGAGAGGGACTCAAGGGTCGTGTCACCATTCCCAGAGACCCCGAGATGTCTCAGTCCATTCCAGGGAAAGCTGTTTTCCCTGCACTGCCCCGACTTTCAAGCCGAGGATCAACTCACACCACGGTGGCACGTGGGACAGCCCTGTGGAATGCCTCGTGGGAAAGCCTCGAGGGAAAGCCACAGATCCCTTGATCCACGCGAAGGGTAGCGGCGACACTGCTGCTACAGCTAGGGAGGAAAGCGCACCTGCATGCCCCCACTCGAGACGAGGACTCACTCCCCGGGGAGACTCCAGAAGTACCCCAAGATGCATGTCAGCCCTGGAGAGGAGTCCTCAGGTTCCGGCACCGTCCCCACACAAGGGCTTAGGCCCCGGCATCGACGGGAGAGGAATTCCGACAGGCCCCCCGAGCAACTCGCATGGCGAATGGCTTTTCCTGAGGCCACCAGAGCGGGTCCCTGAGGTCCCCGTCGTAAGTCGAGAGCACTGCCGCAACTCGAGAAAATCCAGGAGGTTCTCCCCTCCAGGCGCGATGAGGACCACTTCCGCTGAGGCTTCTCGAGGCTAATCACACCAAACCTCTGGAACTCCCAAAAGGGTCCTTCACACCCTTGCTGCAACTCAAGAATTTCCCCGACTTACCCGGCTCCACTCGAAAGGAAGCACGAGAGTCCCGCGCCACATCCAGAGGAGACCCGTTTCTGCCTCCTACCTCGAGAGGAGGGATCCTTTCCCTGCGTGGTCGGAAAAGAATTCCCGGCGTTCCGCGTCGCATCTCAAGAGGAGGCGCTCTCCACAGGAAAGGCGAGAGGAACTCCAGGGTCGTGCCACCATTCCCAGAGTCCCAGATGTCTCAGTCCATTCCAGGGAAACCTGCTTCCCTGCACTGCCTCGACTTTCAAGCGAGGATCGACTCACACCACGGTGGCACGTGGGACAGCCCTGTGGGAAAGCCTCGTGGGAAAGCCTCGTGGAAAAGCCTTGAGGGAAAGCCTCAGATCCCTTCCACGCGAAGGGAAGCGTGACAATGCTGCTACAGCTCGGGAGGAAAGCTCACGTGCATGCCCCCACTCGAGACGAGGTCTGACTCTCCTGGGGAGACTCCAGAAGTTCCCCAAGATATATGTCAGCACTGGAGACGAATCCTCAGGTTCCGGCACCAACTCCCCACAAGGTCTTAGGCCCCGCATGCGACGGAGAGGAATCCCCAGAGGTCCGCGAGCAACTCGCATGGGGACTGGCCTTTCCTGAGGCCACCAGAGAGCGGGTCCCTGAGGTCCCCGTCGTAAATCGAGAGCACTTGCCGGAACTCGAGAAAATTCAGGAGGTTCTCCCCTCCAGGCGAGATGAGGCCCGTTTCTGCTGAGGCCTAACGAGGCTAATTACACCTAACCTCTGGAACTTCAAAGGGTCCTTCACACCCTTGCTGCAACTCAAGAAGTTCACCGACATACCCGTCTCCACTCGAGAAGAAGCACGAGAGTCCCGTCCATAACCAGAGGAGACCCGTTTCGACTCCTAGCTAGAGAGGAGGGATCCTTTCCCTGCATGTTGGGGAAAGAATTCCCCGCGTCCCGTCGCATCTCAAGAGGAGGCGCTCTCCACAGGAAAGGCGAGAGGAACTCCTGGGTCGTGCCACCATTCCCAGCGTCCCCCAGATGTCTCAGTCCATTCCAGGGAAACCTGTTTTCCCTGCACTGCCTCGATTTTGAAGCCGAGGATCCACTCACACCACGGTGGCACGTGGGACAGCCCTGTGGGAAAGCCTCGTGGGAAAGCCTCGTGGGAAAGCCTCGTGGGAAGCCTCCACGGAAAGCCAGGGATTCCTGGATCACGCGAAGGGAAGCGTGACACTGCTGCTACAGCTTTGGAGGAAATTGTACGTGCATGCATCATATAGAGATGAGGACTGACTCACCTGGGAGACTCCAGAAGTACCCCAAGGTCCATGTAAGCACGGGAGAGGTATTCTCAGGTTCCGTCACCGACTCCACACAAGGTATAAGGCGCCGGCATCGACGGGAGAGGAATCCCGAGAGGCCCCGAGCAACTCGCATGGTGACTGGCCTTTCCTGAGGCCACCAGAGCGGGTCCCTGAGGACCCGTCTTAAGTCCACAGCACCTGCCCGCAACTCGAGAAAATTCAGGAGGTTCTCCCCTTCAGGCGACATGAGGCCCATTTGTGCTGAGGCGTCTCGAGACTAAACACACCTAACCTCTGGAACTTCCAAAGCGTATTTCACACCCTTGCTGCAACTCAAGAAGTTCCTCGACATACCCGTTTCCCCTCGAGAGGAAGCACGAGAGTCCGCCCCACATCCAGAGGAGCCCCGTTTCTGCCTCATAGTTCCAGAGGAGGGATCCTTTCCCTACGTGGTCGGGTAAGTATTCCTGGCGTTCCCGTCGCATCTCAATAGGAGGCGCTCTCCACAGGAAAGGCGAGAGGAACTCCAGGGTCGTGCCACCATTTTCAGAGTCCCCAGATGCTCAGTCCATTCCAGGGAAACCAGTTTTCAATGCACTGCCTCAACTTTCAAGCCGAGGAACGACTCATACAGCGGTGGCACGTGGGATAGCCCTGTGGGAAAGCCTCGTGGGAATGACTCATGGAAAGCCTCGAGGTAAAGCCCCTGATCCCTTGATTCACAAGAAGGGAAGCGTGACACTCCTCCTACAGCTCGGGAGGCGCACGTGCATGCCCCCACTCGAGACGAGGACTGACTCCCCTGGGAGACTCCAGAAGTACCCCCAAGATCCATGTCAGCACTGGAGAGGAATCCTCAGGTTCCAGCACCGACTCCACACAAGATCTTAGGCCCCGGCATCGAGTGGAGAGGAATCCCGAGAGGCCCCCGAGCAACTCCCATGGGGACTGGCCTTTCATGAGGCACCAGCGCGGGGTCCCTCAGGTCCCCGTCGTAAGTCGAGAGCACCTGCCGCAACTCGAGAAAATCCAGGAGGTTCTCCCGTCCAGGAGAGATGAGGCCCATTTCCACTGAGGCGTCTCAACGCTAATCACACCTAACCTCTGGAACTTCCAAAGGGTCCTTCACACCCTTTCTGCAACTCAGGAAGTTCCCCTACATTCCCGTCTCCACTGGAGAGGAAGCACGAGAGTCCCGCCCACATCCAGAGGAGCCCCGTTTCCGCCTCCTAGCTCGAGAGGAGGGATCCTTTCCCTGCGCGCATGGGAAAGAATTCCGGTGTTCCCGTCGCATCTCAAGAGGAGGCGCTCTCCACTAGAAAGGTTATAGGAACTTCAGGGGTCGTGCCACCATTCCCTGAGTCGCCCAGATGTCTCAGTCCATTCCAGGGAAACCTGTTTTCCCTGCACAGCCTCGACTTTCAAGCCAAGGATCGACTAACACCACGGTGGCATGTAGGACAGCCCTGTGGGAAAGCCTCGTGGGAATACCTCGTGTGAAAGCCTCATGGGAAAGCCTCGAGGGAAAGCCACAGATCCCTTGATCCTCGCGAAGGGAAGCGTGACTCTACTGATACAGCTCGGGAGGAAAGCGCACTTTGCATGCCCGACTCGATAGGAGGACTGACTCCCCGTGG
>NW_017205142.1:0-5394 GCF_001704415.2 Capra hircus
ACCGTTTGGAAGTTCCAGAGTTTAGGTGATTAGCCTCGAGACGCCTCAGCGGAAATGGGCCTCATCTCGCTTGGAGGGGAGAACCTCGTGGATTTTCGCGAGTTGTAACAGGTGCTCCGACTTACGACGGGACCTTAGGGACCCGCACTTGTGGCCTCAGGAAAGGCCAGTCCCCATGCGAGTTGCTGGACGGCCTCTCGGGATTCCTCTCCCGTCGATGCCGGGCCTAAGACCTTTTTGTGGATTCGGTGCCGGAACCTGAGAGATTCCTCTCCAGTGCTGACATGGATCTTGGGGTACTTCTGGAGACACCCAGGAGAGTCAGTCCTCGTCTCGAGTGGGGCATGCACGTGCGCTTTCTCCCGAGCTGAAGCAGCAGTGTCACGCTTCCCTTTGCTTGGATCAAGGGATATGTGGCTTTCTCTCGAGGCTTTCCCACGAGGCTTTCCCACAAGGCTTTCCCACAGGGCTGTCCCACGTGCCACCGTGGTGTGAGTCGACCCTCGCCTTGAAAGTCGAGGCAGTGCAGGGAAAACAGATTACCCTTGAATGGACTGAGACATCTGGGGGACTCTGGGAATGTGGCTCGACCCTGGAGTTCCTCTCGCGTTTCCTGTGGAGAGCGCCTCCTCTTGAGATGCGATGGGAACGCCGGGAATTCTTTCCGACCCCGCAGGGAAAGGATCCCTCCTCTCGAGCTAGGAGGCGGAAACAGGGCTCCTCTGGATGTGGGCGGGTCTCTCCTGCTTCCTCTCGAGTGGACACGGGTATGTCGGGGAACTTGTTGAGTTGCAACAATGGCGTGAAGGACCCTTTGTAGGTTTCAGAGGATAGGTGTGATAAGCCTCGAGACGCCTCAGCGGAATTGGGCCTCATCTCGCCTGGAGGGGAGAACCTCCTGGATTTTCTCGAGTTGTGGCAGGTGCTCTCGACTTATGACGGGGACCTCAGGGACCCGCTCTGGTGGCCTCAGGAAAGGCCAGTCCCCTTGCGAGGTGCTCGGGGGCCTCTAGGGATTCCTCTCCCGTCTATGCCGGTGCCTAAAGATCTTGTGTGGAGTCCGTGAAGGAACCTGAGCATTCCTCTCAATTGCTGACCTGGATTTTGGGGTACTTCTGGAGTCTCCCCAGTGGAGTCAGTCCTCGTCTCGAGTGGAGCCATGCACCTGCGCTTTCCTCCCGAGCTGTAGCAGCAGTGTCACGCTTCCCCTCGCGTGGATCAAGGGATCTGTGGCTTTCACTTGAGGCTTTCAACGAGGCTTTACCACAGAGCTGTCCCACGTGCCACCGTGGTGTGAGTGGATCCTCGGCTTGAAAGTCGAGGCAGTGCAGCGAAAACAGAGTTCCCTGGAATGGACTGAATATCTGGGGGACTCTGGGAATGGTGGCACGACCCTGGAGTGCCTCTTGCCTTTCCTGTGTAGAGCGCCTCCTCTTGAGATGCGACGGAACGCCGGGAATTCTTTCCCGACCACGCAGGGAAAGGATCCTTTCTCTCGAGCTAGGAGGCGGAAACGGGTCTCATCTCGACATGGGCGGGACTCTCGTGCTTCAACTCGAGTGCAGACGGGTATGTTGGGGAACTTCTTGAGTTGCAGCAAGGGTGTGAATGAGCCTTTGGTAGTTCCAGAGATTAGGTGTGATTCGCCTGGAGACCCCTCAGCAGAAATGGGCCTCATCTCGCCTGGAGGGGAGAACCTCCTGGATTTTCTCGATTTGAGGCAGGTGCTCTCGACTTACGACAGGGACCTCAGGGACCCGCTCTGGTGGCCTCAGGAAAGGCCAGTCCCTTGCGAGTTGCTCGGGGTCCTCTCGGGATTCCTCTCCCGTCGATGCTGGGGCCTAAGATCTTGTGTGGAGTTGGTGCCGAAACCTGAGTATTCCTCTCCAGTGCTGACATGGATCTGGGGGTACGTCTGGAGTCTCCCCAGGGGAGTCAGTCCTCGTCTCGAGTGGGGGCATGCACGTGCGCTTTCCTCCCTAGCTGTAACAGCCTTGTCACGCTTCCATAGGCGTGGATCAAGGGATCTGTGGCTTTCGCTTGAGGCTTTCCCACGAGGATTTCCCACGAGGCTTTCCCACATGGCTGTCCACGTGCCACCGTGGTGTGAGTCGATCCTCGGCTTGAACGTCGAGGCAGTGCAGGGAAAACAGGTTTCCTGGAATGGACTGAGACATCTTGCGGACTCTGGGAATGGTGGCACGACCCTGGAGTTACTCTTGCCTTTCCTGTGGTTAGCGCCTCCTCTTGAGATGCGACGGGAACGCCGGGAATTCTTTCCCGACCACGCAGGGAAAGGATCCCTCCTCTCGAGCTAGGAGGCAGAAACGGGGCTCCTCTGGATGTGGTAGGAATCTCGTGCTTCCTCTCGAGTGGAGACGGGTATGTCGGGGAACTTCTTGAGTTGCGGCAAGGGTGTGAAGGACCCTTTGGAAGTTCCAGAGGTTAGTGTGATTAGCCTCGATCCCCTCAGCGGAATTGGGCCTCACCTCGCCTGGAGGGGAGAACCTCCTGGATCTTCTCGAGTTGCGGCAGGTGCTCTCGACTTACGACGGGGACCTCAGGGACCCACTCTGGTGGCCTCAGGAAGGCCAGTACCCATGCGAGTTGCTCGGGGGCCTCTCAGGATTCCTCCCGTCGATGCGGGGCCTAAGATCTTGTGTGGAGTAGATGTTGGAACCTGAGCATTCCTCTCTCCAGTGCTGACATGGATCTTGGGGTACTTCTGGAGTCTCCCCAGGGGAGTCAGTCCACGTCTCGAGTGGGGCATGGTGTGATTTCCTCCCGAGATGTACCAGCAGTGTCACGCTTCCCTTCGCGTGGATCAAGGACCTGTGCCTTTCCCTCAGGCTTTTCCACGAGGCTTTCCCACGAGGCTTTCCCACATGGCTGTCCCACTTGCCTCCGTGGTGTGAGACGATCCTCGGCTTGAAAGTCGAGGCAGTGCAGGGAAAACAGGTTTCCCTGGAATGGACTGAGACATGGGGGACTCTGGAATGGTGGCACGACCCTGGAGTTCCTCTCGCCTTTCCTGTGGAGAGCGCCTCCTCTTGAGGTGCGACGTGAACGCCGGGAATCCTTTCCCGACAACGCAGGGAAAGGATCCCTCCTCTCGAGGTAGGAGGCGGAAACGAGGCTCCACTGGATGTGGTCCGGACTCTGGTGCTTCCTCTGGACTGGAGACGGGTATGTCGGGAACTTCTTGAGTTGCAGCAAGGGTGTGAAGGACCCTTTGGAAGTTTCAGAGGTTAGATGTGTGATTAGCCTCGAGACGCCTGAGCGGAAATGGGCCTCATCTCGCCTGGAGGGGAGAACCTCCTGGATTTTCTCGAGTTGCGGCAGGTGCTCTCGACTTACAACGGGTACCTCAGGGACCCGCTCTGGTGGCCTCAGCAAAGGCCAGTCCCCATGTGAGTTGCTCGGGGGCCTCTCGGGATTCCTCTCCCCTCGATGCTGGGGCCTAAGACCTTGTGTGGAGTCGGTGCCGGAACCTGAGGATTCCCCTCCAGTGCCCACAGAACTTGGGTACTCTCTCTCGCCGGGAGTCAGTCCTCGTCTCGAGTGGGGGCATGCACGTGCGCTTTCCTCCCTATCTGTAACAGCCTTGTCACGCTTCCATAGGCGTGGATCAAGGGATCTGTGCTTTCGCTTGAGGCTTTCCAGAGGATTTCCCACGAGGCTTTCCCACAGGGTTGTCCCACGTGCCACCGTGGTGTGAGTCGATCTTCGGCTTGAACGTCGAGGCAGTGCAGGGAAAACAGGTTTCCCTGGAATGGACTGAGACATCTGGGGGACTCTGGAAATGTTGGCATGACCCTGGAGTTCCTCTCACCTTTCCTGTGGAGAGTGCCTCCTCTTGAGATGCGACCGGAATCCGGGAATTCTTTCCGACCACGCAGGGAAAGGATCCCTCCTCTCGATCTAGGAGGCGAAAAGGGGCTCCTTTGGATGTGGGGACTCTCGTGCTTCCTCTCGAGTGGAGACGGGTATGTCGGGGAACTTCTTGAGTTGCAGCAAGGGTGTGAAGGTCCCTTTGGAAGTTCCAGAGGTTAGGTGTGATTAGCCTCTAGACGTCTCAGCGGAAATGGCCTCATCTCGCCTGGAGGGGAGAACCTCCTGGATTTTCTCGAGTTGCGGCAGGTGCTCTCGACTTACGACGGGGACCTCAGGGACCCGCTCTGGTGGCCTCAGGAAAGGACATTCCCCCGAGTTGCTCGGGGGCCTCTCGGATTCCTCTCCCGTCGATGCTGGGGCCTAAGACCTTTTGTGGACGGTGGCGGAACCTGAGGATTCCACTCCAGTGCTGACATGGATCTTGGGGTACTTCTGGAGTCTCCCCAGGGGAGTCAGTCCTCGTCACGAGTTGGGGCATGCACGTGCGCTTTCCTCCCGAGGCTGTAGCAGCAGTGTCACGCTTCCTTCGCGTGATCAAGGGATCTGTGCTTTCCCTCTTGGCTTTCCCACCAGGCTTTCCCACAGGGCTGTCCCAAGTGCCACCGTGGTGTGAGTCGATCCTAGGCTTGAAAAATCGAGGCAGTGCAGGGAAAAACAGGTTTCCCTGGAATGGAATGAGACATCTGGGGGACTCTGGGAATGGTGGCACGACCCTGGAGTTTCTCTCGCCTTTCCTGTTGGGAGCGCCTCCTCTTGAGATGCGACGGGAATGCGGGAATTCTTTCCCGACCACGCAGGGAAAGGATCCTCCTCTCGAGCTAGGAGGCTGAAAACGGGGCTCCTCTGGATGTGGGCGGAACTCTCGTGCTTCCTCTCGAGTGGAGACGGGTTTGTCGGGAACTTCTTGAGTTGCAGCAAGGGTGTGAAGGACCCTTTGGAAGTTCCAGAGGTTAGGTGTGATTAGCCTCGAACGCCTCAGCGGAAATGGGCCTCATCTCGCCTGAGGGGAGAACCTCCTGGATTTTCTCGAGTTGCGGCAGGTGCTCTCGACTTACAACGGGACCTCAGGGACCTGCTCTGGTGGCCTCAGGAAGGAAGTCCCCATGCGAGTTGCTCGGGGGCCTCTCGGGATTCTACTCCCGTCGATGCCGGGGCCTCAGAACTTGTGTGGAGTCTGTGCCGGAACCTGAGGATTCCTCTCCAGTGCTGACATGGATCTTGGGGTAATTCTGGAGTCTCCCGCAGGGAGTCCGTCCTCATCTCGAGTGGGGGCATGCACGTGCGCTTTCCTCCCGAGCTGTAGCAGCAGTGTCACGCTTCCCTTCGCGTGGATCAAGGATCTGTGGCTTTCCCTCGAGGCTTTCCCACGAGGCTTTCCACGAATTCTTTCCACAGGGCTATCCCACCTGCCACCTTGCTGTGAGTCGATCCTCGGCTTGAAAGTCGAGCAGTGCAGGGAAAACAGGTTTCCCTGGAATGGCTGAAACATTTGGGTTTCTC
>NW_017205143.1:0-5394 GCF_001704415.2 Capra hircus
TGTGGGAAAGCCTCGTGGGAAAGCCTCGGGGAAAGCCTCGAGGGAAAGCCACAGATCCCTTGATGCACGCGAAGGGAAGAGTGACACTGTTGCTACAGCTCGGAGGAAAGCGAACGTGCATACCCCCACTCGAGACGAGGACTGACTCCCTTTGGGAGACTCCAGATGTACCCAAGATCCATCTCAGCACTGGAGAGGAATCCTCATGTTCCGACACCGACTCCACGCAAGGTCTTAAGCCCTGGCATCAACGGGAGAGGAATCCCGAGAGGCCCAATAGCAACTCGCATGAGGACTGGCCTTTCCGGAGGCCACCAGAGCGGGTCCCTGAGGTCCCCGTCGTAAGTCGAGAGCACCTGCCGCAACACTAAAAACTCCAGGAGGTTCTCCCCTCCAGGCGGATGAGGCCCATTTCCGCTGAGGCGTCTCAAGGCTAATCAAACCTAACCTCTGGAACTTCCAAAGGGTCCTTCACACCCTTGTTATAACTCAAGAAGTTCCCCGACATACTCGTCTCCACTCGAGAGGAAGCACTAGAGTCCCGCCCACATCTAGAGGAGCCCCGTTTCCGCCTCATAGCTCGAGAGGACGGATCCTTTCCCAGCGTGTTCTGTTTAGAATTCCCGCGTTTCCCTCTGCATCTCAAGAAGAGGCGTCCTCCACTGGAAAGGCAAGAGGAACTCCAATGTCGTGCCACCATTCCCAGGGTCCCCAGATGTCTCAGTCCATTCCAGGGAAACCTGTTTTCCCTGCACTGCCTCGACTTTCAAGCCGAGGATCCACGCATACCACGGTGGCACGTGGGACAGCCCTGTGGGAAAGACTCGTGGGAAAGCCTCGAGGGAAAGCCACAGATCCCTTGATCCACGTGAAGGGAAGCGTGACTCTGCTACTACAGCTCGAGAGGAAAGCGCACGTGATTGCCCCACTGGAGACGAGAACTGACTCCCCTGGGGAGACACCAGAAGTACCCCAAGATCCATGTCAGCACTGGAGAGTTATCCTCAGGTTCCGGCATCAACTCCACACAAGGTCTTAGGCCCCGGCATCGACGGGATAGGAATCCCGAGAGGCCCAATAGCAACTCGCATGTGGACCGGCCTTTCCTGAGGCAACCAGAGCGGGTCCCTGAGGTCCCCGTCGTAAGGTGAGAGCACCTGCCGCAACTCGAGAAAATCCAGGAGGTTCTCCTCTCCAGGCGAGATGAGGCCCGTTTCCGCTGAGGCGTCACCAGGGTAATCACACCTAAGCTCTGGAACTTCCAAAGGGTCCTTCACCCCCTTCCTACAACTCAAGAAGTTCCCCGACATACCCGTCTCCACTCGAGAGGAAGCACGAGAGTCCCGCCCACATCCAGAGGAGCCCCGTTTCGGCCTCCTAGCTCGAGAGGAGGGATCCTTTCCCTGCGTGGTTGGGAAAGAATTCGCAGCGTTCCCGTCGCATCTCAGAGGAGACATTCTCCACAGGAAAGGTGAGAGGTACTCCAGGGTCGTGCCACCATTCCCAGTGTCCCCAAGATGTCTCAGTCCATTCCAGGGAAACCTGTTTTCCCTGCACTGCCTCGACTTTCAAGCCGAGGATCGACTCACACCACGGTGGCACGTGGACAGCCCTGTGGGAAAGCTTCTAGGGAAAGCCTCGTGGGAAAGCCTCGAGGGAAAATCACAGATCCCTTGATCCACGTGAAGGGAAGCATGACTCTGTTGCTAGAGCTCGGGAGGGAAGCGCACGTGGATGCCCCCACTCGAGACGAGGACTGACTCCCCTGAGGAGACTCCAGAAGAACCCCTAGATCCAAGTCAGCACTGGAGAGGATTCCTCAGGTTCCAGCACCGACTCCACACAAGGTCTTAGGCCCCGGCATCGACGTGAGAGGAATCCCGAGAGGCCCCGCGCTACTCGCGTGGGGACTGGCCTTTCCTGAGGCCACCAGAGCGGGTCCCTGAGGTCCCCGTCATAAGTCGAGAGCACCTGCCGCAACTCGAGAAAATCCAGAGGTTCTCCCCTCCAGGCGAGATGAGGCCCATTTCGGCTGAGGCGTCTCGAGGCTAATCACATCTAACCTCTGCAACTTCCAAAGGTTCCTTCACACCCTTGCTGCACCTCAAGAAGTTCCCCGACATACCCGTCTCCACTTGAGAGGAAGCACGAGAGTCACGCCCACATACAGAGGAGCCCCGTTTCCGCCTCCTAGCTCGAGAGGAGGGATCCTTTCCCTGCCTGTTCGGTCAAGAATTCGCGGCGTTCCCGTCGCATCTCAAGAGGAGGTGCTCTGCACAGGAAAGGCGAGAGGAACTGCAGGGTCGTGCCACCATTCCCAGAGTCCCCAAGATGACTCAGTCCATTCCAGGGAAACCAGTTTTCCTTGCACTGCCTCGACTTTCAAGCCGAGGATCGACTCACACCATGGTGGCACGTGGGACAGCCCTGTGGGAAAGCCTCGTGGAAAGCTCGTGTAAAAGCCTCGAGCGAAAGCCACAGATCCCTTGATCCACGCGAAGGGAAGCGTGACACTGCTGCTACAGCTCGGGGAGGAAATCGCTCGTGCATGCCCCCCACTCGAGACGAGGACTGACGCCCCTGGGAGACTCCAGAAGTACCCCAAGATCCATGTCAGCACTGCAGAGGAATCCTCAGTTTCCGGCACCGACTCCACACAAGGTATTAGGACCGGCATCGACGGGAGAGGAATCAAGACAGGCTCCCGAGCAACTCGCATGGGGACTGGCGTTTCCTGAGGCCACCAGAGCGGGTCTCTGAGGTCCCAGACCTAAGTCGAGAGCACCTGCCGCAACTCGAGAAAATCCAGGAGGTTCTCCCCTCCAGGAGAGATGAAAGCCCATTTCCGCTGACGCGTCTCAAGGCTAATCACACCTAAACTCTGGAACTTCCAAAGGGTCCTTCACACCCTTACTGCAACTCAGGAAGTTCCCCTACATACCCGTCTCCACTCGAGAGGAAGCACGAATCTCCCGCCCACATCCAGAGGATCCCCGTTTCTGCCTCCTAGCTCGAGAGGAGCGATCCTTTCCCTGCGATGTCGGGAAAGAATTCCCCGCGTTTCCGTCGCATCTCAAGAGGGCGGCACATTCCACGGGAAAGGCGAGAGGAACTCCAGGGTCGTGCCACCATTCATAGAGTCCTCCAGATTTCTAAGTCCCTCAAGGGAAACCTGTTTTCCCTGCACTGTTTCGACTTTCAAGCCGAGGGTCGACTCACACCACGGTGCCACTTGGGACAGCCCTGTGGAAAGCCTCCTGGGAAAGCCTCGTGGGAAATCCTCGTCCTCGAGGGAAAGCCTCGAGGGAAAGCCACAGATCCATTTATACACGCGAAGGGAAGCGCGACACTGCTGCTACAGCTCGGGAGGAAAGCGCACGTGCATGCCCCCCACTCGAGACGAGGACTGACTCCCCTGGGGAGAGTCCAGAAGTTCCCCAAGATCCATTTCAGCACTGGAGAGGAATCCTCAGGTTCCGGAACCGACTCCACACAATGTCTTAGGCCCCGGCAACGACGGGAGAGGAATCCCGAGAGGCCACAGAAAACTGGCAAGGGGACTGGCCTTTCCTGAGGCCACCAGAGCGGGTCCCTGAGGTCCCCGTCGTAAGTCGAGAGCACCTGCCGCAATTCGAGAACATCCAGGAGGTTCTCCTCTCCAGGCGAGATGAGGCCCATTTCCGCTGAGGCGTCTTGAGGCTAATCACACCTAACCTCTGGAACTTTCAAAGGGTCCTTCACACCCTTGCTGCAACTCAAGAAGTTCCCTGACATACCCGTCTCCACTCGAGCGGAAGCACGAGAGTTCCGCCCACATCCAGAGGAGCCCCGTTTCCGCCGCATAGCGCGAGAGGAGGGGATCCTTACCCTGCGTGGTCGGGAAAGAATTCACGGCGTTCCGTCGCATCTCAAGAGGAGGCGCTCTCCACAGGAAAGGCGAGAGGAACTCCAGGGTCGTGCCACCATTCCCTGAGTCCCCAGATGTCTCAGTCCATTCCAGGGAAACGTGTTTTCCCTGCACTGCCTCGACTTTCAAGCCGAGGATCGACTCACACCATGGTCGCACTTGGGACAGCCTGTGGGAAAGCGTCGTGGGAAAGCCTCCTGGGAAACCCTCGAGGGAAAGCCACAGATCCCTTTATCCATGAGAAGGGAAGCGTGACACTGCTGCTACAGCTCGGGAGGAAATCACACGTGCATGCCACACTCGAGACGAGGACTGACTCCCCTGGGGAGACTCCGGAAGTACCCCAAGATCCATGTCAGCACTGGATAGGAATCCTCAGGTTCCGGCAGCAACTCCACACAAGGTCTTAGGCACCGGCATCGACGGGAGAGGAATCCCGAGAGGCCCCCGTGCAACTCGCATGGGGACTGGCCTTTCCTGAGGCCATCAGAGCGGGTCCCTGAGGTCCCCGTCGTAAGTCGAGAGCACCTGCCGCTACTCGAGAAAATCCAGGAGGTTCTCCCCTCCAGGCGAGATGAAGCCCATTTCCGATGAGGCGTCTCGAGGCTAATCAACCCTAAATTCTGGCACTTCAAAAGGGTCCTTCACACCCTTGCTGCAACTCAAGAATTTCCCCGACATACCCGTCTCCTCTCGAGAGGAAGCACGAGAGTCCCGCCCGCTTCCAGAGGAGCCCCATTTCCACCTCCTAGCTCGAGAGGAGAGATCCTTTCCCTGCGTGGTCGGGACAGAATTCCCGGTGTTCCCGTCGCATCTCAAGAGGCATCGCTCTCCACAGGAAAGGCGAGAGGAACTCCAGGGTCGTACCACCATTCCCAGAGTCACCCAGATGTCTCCGTCCATTCCAGGGAAACCTGTTTTCTCTGCACTGCCTCGACTTTCAAGCCGAGGATCGACTCACACCCCGGTGGCACGTGGGACAGCCCTGTGGGAAAGCCTCGTCGGGATGCCACAGATCCCTTGATATACGCGAAGGAAGCGTGAGACTGCTGCTACAGCTCGGGAGGAAAGCGCACGTGCATGCCCCCACTCGAGACGAGGACTGACTCCCCTGGGAGACTCCAGAAGTACCCAAGATCCATGTCAGCACTGGAGAGGAATCCTCAGGTTCCGGCACCGACTCCACACAAGATCTTAGGCCCGGCATCGAGGTGAGAGGAATCCGAGAGTCCCCCGAGCAACTCGCATGGGGACTGGCCTTTCCTGAGGCCACCAGAGCGGGTCACTGAGGTCCCGTCGTAAGTCGAGAGCACCTGTCGCAACTCGAGAAAATCCAGGAGGTTCTCCCCTCCAGGCGAGATGAGGCCCATTTCCGCTGAGGCGTCTCGATTCTAATCACACCTAACCTCTGGAACTTCCAAAGGGTCCTTCATACCCTTGCTGCAACTCAAGAAGTTCCCGACATACCCGTCTCCACTCGAGAGGAA
>NW_017205144.1:0-5394 GCF_001704415.2 Capra hircus
CTCCACAGGAAAGGGAGAGGAACTCCAGGGTCCTGCCACCATTCCAGAGTCCCCCAGATGTCTCCGTCCATTCCAGGGAAACCTGTTTTCCCTGCACTGCGTCGACTTTCAAGCCGAGGATCGACTCACATCACGGTGGCACCGGGGACCGCCCTGTGGGAAAGGCCTCGTGGGAAAGCCTCGGTGGGAAGCCTCGAGGAAAGCCACAGATCCCTTGATCCACGCGAATGGAAGCGACACTGCTGCTACAGCTCGAGAGGAAAGCGCACGTGCATGCCCCACTCGAGTCGAGGACTGACTCCAATGGGGAGACTCCAGAAGTACCCCAAGATCCACGTAAGCACTGGAGAGGAATCCTCAGGTACCGGCACCCACTCCCCACAATATCTTAGGCCCCAGCTTCGACGGGAGAGGAATCCCGAGAGGTCCCCTGGCAACTCCATAGGGACTGGCCTTTCCTGAGGCCACCAGAGCGGGTCCCTGAGGTCCCCCGTCGTAAGTCGAGAGCACCTGCTGCAACTCGAGAACATCAGGACGTTCTCCCTCCAGGCGAGATGAGGCCCATTTCCGCTGAGGTGTCTCGAGGCTAATCACACCTAAACCTCTGGAATTTCCAAAGGGTCCTTCACACCCTTGCTGCAACTCAAGAAGTTCCGGACATACCCGTCTCCACTCGAGAGGAAACACGAAGTCCCACACACATCGACAGTAGCCCCGTTTCCGCCTCCTACCTCGAGAGGAGGGATCCTTTCCCTGCGTGGTCGGGAAAGAATTCCGGCGTTTCCGTGGCATCTCAAGAGGAGGCGCTCTCCAGAGGAAAGGGTGAGACGAACTCCAGGGTCTTGCCACCATTCCCAGAGTCCCCAGATGTCTCCGTCCATTCCAGGGAAACCTCTTTTCCCTGCACTGCCTCGACTTTCAAGCCGAGGATCGACTCACACCACGGTGACACGAGGGACAGCCCTGTGGGAAAGCCTCGTGGGAAAGCCTCGTGGGAAAGCCTCGTTGGAAAGCCTCGAGGGAAATCTACAGATCCCTTGATCCATGCGAATGGAAGCGCGACACTGCTGCTACAGCTCGGGAGGAAAGCGAACGTGCATGCCCCCACTCGAGACGAGGACTGACTCCCCTGGGGAGACTCCAGAAATATCCCAAGATTCATGTCAGCACTGGGAGAGGAATCCTCAGGTTCCCGCAATGACCCCACACAAGGTCTTAGGCCCCAGCATCGACGGGAGGGGAATCCCGACAAGCGGCCCGAGCAACTCGCATGAGGACTGGCCTTTCCTGAGGCCACCAGAGCGGGTCCCTGAGGTCCCCGTCGTAAGTCGAGAGCACCTGCCGCAACTCGAGAACATCCAGGAGGTTCTCCCCTGCAGGCGAGATGAGGCCAATTTCTGCTGAGGCGTCTCGAGGCTAATCACACCTAAACTCTGGAACTTACAAAGGGTCCTTCACACCCTTGCTGCAACTCAAGAAGTTCCCGACATACCCGTCTCCACTCGAGAGGAAGCACGAGAGTCCCGCCCACATCCAGAGGAGCCCCGTTTCCGCCTCCTAGCTCGAGAGGAGGGATCCTTTCCCTGCGTGCTCTGGAAAGAATTCCCGGCGTTCCCGTCCCATCTCAAGAGGAGGCGCTCTCCACAGGAAAGGGAGAGGAACTCCAGGGTCCTGCCACCATTCCCAGAGTCCCCCAGATGTCTCAGTCCATTCCAGGGAAACCTGTATTCCCTGCACTGCCTCGACTTTCAAGTCGAGGATCGACTCACACCACAGTGGCACGTGGTACAGCCCTGTGGGAAAGCCTCGTGGTAAAGCCTCGAGGGAAAGCCACAGATCCCTTGATCCATGCGAAGGGAAGCGGGACACTGCTGCTACAGCTCCGGAGGAAAGCGCACGTGCATGGCCCCACTCGAGACGAGTACTGACACCCCTGGGGTGACTCCAGAAGTACCCCAAGATCCATGTCAGAAGTGGAGAGGAATCCTCAGGTTCCGGCACCGACTCCAACCAAGGTCTAGGCCCCTGCATCGACGGGAGAGGAATCCCGAGAGGCCCCAGAGCAACTCGCATGGGGACTGGCCTTTCCTGAGGCCACCAGAGCAGGTCCCTGAGGTCCCCATCGTAAGTCGAGAGCACCTGCCGCAACTCCAGAAAATCCAGGAGGTTCTCCCCTCCAGGTGAGATGAGGCCCATTTCCGCTGAGGCAACTAGGGGGTAATCACACTTAAACTCTGGAACTTCCAAAGGGTCCTTCACACCCTTGCTGCAACTCAAGAAGTTCCCCGACATACCCGTCTCCACTCTAGAGGAATCGGAGAGTCCCGTCCATATCCAGAGTGGCCCCGTTTCCGCCTGCTAGCTCGAGAGGAGGGATCCTTTCCCTGCGTGGTCGAGAAAGAATTCCTAGCGTTCCCGTCGCATTTCAAGAGGAGGCGCTCTCCACAGGAAAGGCGAAAAGAACTCCAGGATCAGGCCCCATTCCCAGAGTCCCCCAGATGTCTCAGTCCATTCCAGGGAAACCTATTTTCCCAGCACTGCCTCGACTGTCAAGCCGAGGATCGACTCACTCCACAGTGGCACGTGGGACAGCCCTGTGGGAAATACTCGTGGGAAAGCCTCGTGGGAAAGCCTCGAGCGAAAGCCCCTGATCCCTAGATCCACGCGAAGGGAAGCGTGACACTGCTGCTACAGCTCTGGAGGAAAGCGCATGTGCATGCCCCCACTCGAGACGAGGACTGATTCCCCTGGGGAGACTCCAGAAGTACGCCAATATCCATGTCTGCACTGGAGAGGAATCCTCAGGTTCCGGCACCGGACTCCACACAAGGTCTTAGGCCCTGGCATCGATGGGAGAGGAATCCCGAGAGGCCCCCGAGCAACTCGCAATGGGGACTGGCCTTTCCTGAGGAAACCAGAGCGGGTCCCTGAGGTCCCCGTCGTAAGTCAAGAGCACCTGCCGCAACTCGAGAAAATCCAGGAGGTTCTCCCGCTCCAGGCGAGATGAGGCCCATTTCCACTGAGGCGTCTCGAGGCTATTAACACCTAACCTCTGGAACTTCCAAAGGGTCCTTCACACCCTTGCTGCAACTCAAGAAGTTCCCCGACATACCCAACTCCACTCGAGAGGAAGCACGAGAGTCCCGCCCACATCCAGAGGAGCCCCGTTTCCGCCTCCTAGCTCGAGAGGAGGGATCCTTTCCCTGCGTGCTCTGGAAAGAATTCCCGGCGTTCCCGTCCCATCTCAAGAGGAGGCGCTCTCCACAGGAAAGGGAGAGGAACTCCAGGGTCCTGCCACCATTCCCACAGTCCCCCAGATGTCTCCGTCCATTCCAGGGAAACCTGTTTTCCCTGCACTGCGTCGACTTTCAAGCCGAGGATCGACTCACACCACGGTGGCACGTGGGACCGCCCTGTGGGAAAGCCTCGTGGGAAAGCCTCGTGGGAAAGCCTCGAGGGAAAGCCACAGATCCCTTGATCCACGCGAATGGAAGTGTGACACTGCTGCTACAGCTCGAGAGGAAAACGCACGTGCATGCCCCCACTCGAGTCGAGGACTGACTCCAATGGGGAGACTCCAGAAGTACCCCAAGATCCACGTAAGCACTGGAGAGGAATCCTCAGGTACCGGCACCCACTCCGCACAATATCTTAGGCCCCAGCTTCGACGGGAGAGGAATCCCGAGAGGTCCCCTGGCAACTCCCATAGGGACTGGCCTTTCCTGAGGCCACCAGAGCGGGTCCCTGAGGTCCCCGTCGTAAGTCGAGAGCACCTGCTGCAACTCGAGAACATTCAGGACGTTCTCCCGTCCAGGCGAGATGCGGCCCATTTCCGCTGAGGTGTCTCGAGGCTAATCACACCTAACCTCTGGAATTTCCAAAGGGTCCTTCACACCCTTGCTGCAACTCAAGAAGTTCCCCGACATACCCGTCTCCACTCGAGAGGAAGCACGAAGCCCCACCCACATCGACAGTAGCCCCGTTTCCGCCTCCTACCTCGAGAGGAGGGATCCTTTCCCTGCGTGCTCGGGAAAGAATTCCCGGCGTTTCCGTGGCATCTCAAGAGGAGGCGCTCTCCACAGGAAAGGTGAGACGAACTCCAGGGTCGTGCCACCATTCCCAGAGTTCCCCAGATGTCTGCGTCCATTCCAGGGAAACCTCTTTTCCCTGCACTGCCTCGACTTTCAAGCCGAGGATCGACTCACACCACGGTGACACGAGGGACAGCCCTGTGGGAAAGCCTCGTGGGAAAGCCTCGTGGGAAAGCCTCGTGGGAAAGCCTCGATGGAAAGCACCTGATCCCTAAATCCACGTGAAGGGAAGCGTGACACTGCTGCTACAGCTCTGGAGGAAAGCGCACGTGCATGCCCCCACTCGAGACGAGGACTGATTCCCCTGGGGAGACTCCAGAAGTACGCCAATATCCATGTCTGCACTGGAGAGGAATCCTCAGGTTCCGGCACCGACTCCACACAAGGTCTTAGGCCCTGGCATCGATGGGAGAGGAATCCCGACAGGCGCCCGAGCAACTCGCATGAGGACTGGCCTTTCCTGAGGCCACCAGAGCGGGTCCCTGAGGTCCCCGTCGTAAGTCGAGAGCACCTGCCGCAACTCGAGAACATCCAGGAGGTTCTACCCCTGCAGGCGAGATGAGGCCAATTTCTGCTGAGGCGTCTCGAGGCTAATCACACCTAAACTCTGGAACTTACAAAGGGTCCTTCACACCCTTGCTGCAACTCAAGAAGTTCCCCGACATACCCGTCTCCACTCGAGAGGAAGCACAAGAGTCCCGCCCACATACAGAGGAGCCCAGTTTCCATCTCCTAGCTCGATAGGAGGGATCCTTTTCCTGCGTGCTCCGGAAAGAATTCCAGGCGTTCCCGTCGCATCTCAAGAGCAGGCGCTCTCCACAGGAAAAGGCGAGAGGAACTCCAGGGTCGTGCCACCATTCCCAGAGTCCCCCAGATGTCTCAGTCCATTCCAGGAAAACCAGTTTTTCCTGCACTGCCTCGACTTTCAAGCCGAGGATCGGCTCACACCACGGTGGCACGTGGGACAGCCCTGTGGGAAAGCCTCGTGGGAAAGCCTGCTGCGAAAACCTCGAGTTAAAGCCACCGATTTCTTCATCCACGCGAAGGGAAGCATGACACTGCTACAGCTCGGGAGGAAAGTGCACGTGAATGACCTAAGTCGAGACGAGGACTGAATCCCCGGTGGAGGCTCCAGAAGTACCCCAAGATCCATGTCAGCACTGGAGAGGAATCCTCATGTTCCGGCACCGACTCCACACAAGGTGTTAGGCCCCGGCATCGACGGGAGAGGAATCCGGAGAGGCCCCCGAGCAATTCGCATGGGACTGGCCTCTTCCTGAGGCCACCAGAGCGGGTCCCTTGA
>NW_017205145.1:0-18552 GCF_001704415.2 Capra hircus
AAGATTTCAACAGCAACCGCAAAGGCAAGGCAAGGCCCAGCAAAAGGCTAGGCAAGGCCCCAAAGGGCGCCACCCCCGTAACGCTGACAAAGGCAGAAGCACTAGGCCCTGTGCGAGGAGCACTGAATGGCAGAAGGCCACAGAGGTGCCGACTCCCATTCCAAGTGAAAGATGTGAGGATAAAGGCTCATCCAAGCAAGCACCGCTCCCCCCCAGACCCGCCGCCCCCGCAGCAGCCCCTGAAACAACTGTCTCCCAGAAAAGAGAAGGAGAAGCATTTGTGTGGTGCAAAAGGGCAAGATGAACGAAGATGCACGCCTCCGATTTGGGCCACGTGACGCCTCGGGAACCCCGGCCTGCCGATCGTCCAGCGTTCTCGGTGGTGAGGTGGTAACCATTGGCCGAGACCTTGCCAGGATCGGAAATCCTGAGATGTGATCCGATCTACAGGGACCGAGGGACGTAGGCTTGAGGTGTGGAGGGCGGACGATAGCCTATGGTGGGAGAGGAGAACGGGCACGCTGCAACTGCTGGCGAGTGGGCGGGACCAGGCAGGTGCGGACTCTGGAGAAGGAGGCGTCTTGCGCCATTGAGTCAATGGGTTTGGGTGGTTAGATGGAGGGGGGCCCTGGCTTTTAGCAGTAGAGACCTGGATGGAGTGTGGACAGAGTGGGCTTTTCACGGGACGATGGCTGTGCCCTGGACCGCCAAGATCCCCGTTGGGGTGGGCGGGCAGTTCGGGGGCTTTGGTTTGTGGCCCTCCCTCGCAGCGGGGGGTGGGTTCAACCCCGAGTGGATCAATCAGGGGCCCTCAGCAGTGCCAAGGGAACTCACCGCCCAGGAAACACCCCTAGGTCCCTTTGAATTGGCCACCAACGCCCCCTTTCCCAGCCTGCCTTGCTCTGAGATTTCCCGCCTTTTCACATTCCACAGGTCCCTGGTCCTCGACTGTCCCCGCTGGCTCCTCCGAGGCATTCCGGGACACCAGACGCTCTCTCCAGCGCCTCCACCTAGATCCCTCGCTGTCCTCTCCTCCGTTTCCCCCATGCCCTCCCCAACTCCTCCGTGGGCTCTTGGCATCCTTTCCCTACAGCAGTCCCAGAGTGCCACCCCGAGGGCTTTGAGTTGCCTGGAGCCCAAGGCTCCGGCCAGAGACCTGAGGGGCCAGCGTCTGGACTGGCAGCTAATGCCATTTGGGGCTTTTCTCACGTGGAGCCTGAGGCCCGCACCTCCGCGGGCAACCCCCAGCGCGAGTGCCCTGGAGATACCCGCCCAAGGGGACAGTGTATCCCCTACTGTGGGGAAGGAGGTTCTGTTTTCCCTGCACTGGTTCGACTTTCACGCCGAGGATCGACTCACACCATGGTGGCAAGTGGAATAGCCTTGTGGGAAAGCCTCATGGGAAAGACTCCAGGGAAAGCCACAGATTCCTTGATCCACGAGAAGGGAAGCGTGACACTGCTGCTACCGCTCGGGAGGAAAGCGCACGTGCATGACCCCACTCGAGCCGAGGACTGACGCAAGCTTGGGAGACTCCAGAAGTACGCCAAGATCCATGTCAGCACTGGAGAGGAATCCTCAGGTTCCGGTCCCGACTCCACACAAGGTCTTAGGCCCCGGCATCGACCGGAGAGGAATCCTGAGAGGCCCCTAGCACCTCGCATGGGGACTGGCCTTTCCTGAGGTCACCAGAGCGGGTCCCTGAGGTCTCCGTCGTAACTCGAGAGCACCTGCCACAACTCGAGAAAATCCAGGAGGTTCTCCCCTCCAGGCGAGATGAGGCCCATTTCCGCTGAGGCGTCTCGAGGCTAATCACACCTAACCTCTGGAACTTCCAAAGGGTCCTTCACACCCTTGCTGCAAGTCAAGAAGTTCTCCCGACATACCCATATCCACTCGAGAGGAAGGACGAGGTTCCCGCCCATATCCAGCGGAGCCCCGTTTCCGCCTCGTAGCTCGAGAAGAGGGATCCTTTCCCTTTGTCGTCGGGAAAGAATTCCCGGCCTTCCCGTCGCATCTCAAGAGGAGGCGCTCTCCACAGGAAAGACGAGAGGAACTCCAGGGCCTTGCCAGCATTCCAAGAGTCCCCCAGATGTCTAAGTCCATTCCAGAAGAAACTGTTTTCCCTGCACTGCCTCGACGTTCACGCCGAGGATCGACTCACACCACCGTGGCACGTGGGACAGCCCTGTTGGAAAGCCTCGTGGGAAAGCCTCAATGGAAAGCGACAGATCCCTTGATCCACACGTCGGCAAGCGTGACACTGCTGCTGCAGGTCGTGAGGAAATGGCAGGTGCATGCCCCCACACGAGATGAGGACTGACTCCCCTGGTGAGACTCCAGAAGTACGGAAAGATTCATGTCAGCACTGGAGAGGCATCCTCAGGGTCTGGCCCCGACTCCACACAAGGTCTTAGGCACCGGCATCGATGGGAGAGGAATCCCTAAAGGCCCCCTGGTAACTCGCATGGGGACTGGCCTTTCCTGAGGCCACCAGAGCGGGTCCCTGAGGACCCGTCGTAACTCGAGAGCACCTGCCGCAACTGGGTAAAATCCAGGAGGTTCTCCCCTCCAGGCGGGATGAGGCCCATTTCCTCTGAGGTGTCTGGAGGCTCATCACACCTAACCTCTGGAAATTAAAAAGGGTCCTTGCTGCAACTCAAGAAGTTCCCCGACATACCCGTCTCCACACGAGAGGAAG
The DNA here is from genome assembly GCF_001704415.2 of Capra hircus. Taxonomy (NCBI): domain Eukaryota; kingdom Metazoa; phylum Chordata; class Mammalia; order Artiodactyla; family Bovidae; genus Capra; species Capra hircus. The sequence goes on from NW_017205145.1 coordinate 2,702, forward strand.
CACGAGGGTCCCGCCCACATTCAGAGGAACCCCGTTTCCGAGATGAAGGATCCTATCCTGCTTAGTCAGGAAAGATTTTTCGGCGTTCCCATGGCATCTCAAGAGCAAGGGTTCTCAATAGGAAAGGCAAGAGGAACTCCAGGGTCGTGCCACCATTTCAAGAGTCCCCCAGATGTCTCAGTCCATTTTAGAGGAACCCGTTTTCCCAGCACTGCCTCAACTTTCACGCCGAGGATCCACTCACACCATGGTGGCATGTGGGACAGCCCTGTGAGAAAGCCTCGAGGGAAAGCCACAGATCCCTTGATCCCCGGGACGGGAAGCGTGACACATCTGCTACACTGTCCCTGAGGTCACGGTCGTATGTCGAGAGTACCTGCCGCAACTCGAGAAAATCCAGGAGGTTCTCTGCTCCAGTCGAGATGAGGCCCATTTTCTCTGCGGCGTCTCGAGAGTAATCACAACTAAACTCTGGAACTTCCAAAGTGTCCTAAACACCCTTGCTAAAACTCAAGAAGTTCCCCGACATACCCGTCTCCACTCCAGAGGAAGAACGAGGGTCCGGCAACCGCCAGAGGAGCTCCGTTTCCTCCTCCAAGCTCGAGATGAGGGATCCTTCCCTGCTTCCTCGGGAAAGAATTCCCGACGTTTCGACGCATCTCAAGAGGAGGCGAGCTGCACAGGAAAGGCGAGAGGAACTCATGGGTCGTGCCACCATTCCAAGAGTCCCCCAGATGTCTCAGTCCATTCCAGAGGATCCTGTTTTCCCTGCACTGCTTCGACTTTCACGCTGAGGATCGACTCACACCTGGTGGCACGTGTGACAACCCTGTGGGAAAGCCTCGTGGGAAAGCCTCCAGGGAAAGCCACAGATCCCTTAATCCACGCGACAGGAAGCATGACACTGCTGCTACAGCACGGGAGGAAAGTGCACGTGCATGCCCCTACTCGAGACGAGAACTGACTCCCCTGGGGAGACTCCAGAAATACCCCAAGATGCATGTCAGCCCTGGAGAGGAATCCTCAGGTTCCGGCCCCGACTCCACACAAGGTCTTAGGCCCTGGCATCGACGGGAGAGGAATAGCGACAGGACCTCTAGCAACTCACATGGGGACTGGCCTTTCCTGAGGTAACCAGAGCGGGTCCATGAGGTCCCCGTCGTAAGTCGAGAGCACCTGCCGCAACTCGGTAAAATCCAGGAGGTTCTCACATGCAGGTGAGATGAGGCCCGTTTCCACTGATGTGTCTCCAGGCTAATCACACGTGAACTCTGGAACTTCTAAAGAGTCTTTCACAGTCATGCTGCAACTAAAGAAGTTCCCCGACATACCCGTCTCCACTCAAGAGGAAGCACGAGGGTCCCGGCCACATCCAGAGGAGCTCCGTTTCCGGCTCGTTGCTCGAGAGGAGGGATCCTTTCCCTGTGTGGTTGGGAATGAATTCCCGGCGTTCCGTCCCATCTCAAGATGAGGCGCTCTCCACAGGAAAGGCGAGAGGAACTCAAGGGTCGTGCCACCATTCGCAGCGTCCCCCAGATGTCTCAGTCCATTCCAGGGAAACCTGTTTTCCCTGCACTGCCTTGACTTTCTAGCCGAGGATCGACTCACACCACGGTGGCACGTGGGACAGCCCTGTGGGAAAGCCTCGTGGGAAAGCCCCGTGGGAAAGCCTCGTGGGAAAGTCTCTAGGGAAAGCCACAGATCCCTTGATCCACGCGAATGGAAGAGTGACACTACTGCTACAGCTCTGGAGGAAATCGCACGTGCATGCCCCCACTCGAGACTACGACTGACTCCCCTGGGGAGACTCCAGAATTACCCCAAGATCCATGTCAGCACTGGAGAGGAATCCTCAGGTTCCTGCACCGGCTCCACACAAGATCTTAGGCCCCTGCATCGACGGGAGAGGAAGCCCGAGAGGCCCCCGAGCAACTCCCATGGGGACTGGCCTTTCCTGACGCAACCACAGCGGGTCCCTGAGCTTCCCGTCTTAAGTCGAGAGCACCTGCCAGCAACTCGAGAAAATCCAGGAGATTGTGCCCTCCAGGCGAGATGAGGCCCATTTCCGCTGAGGCGTCTCGAGGCTAATCACACCTCACCTCTGGAACTTCCAAAGGGTCCTTCACACCCTTGCTGCAACTCAAGAAGTTCCCCGATATACCCGTCTTCACTCGAGAGGAAGCACGAGAGTCCCGCCTACATCCAGAGGAGCCCGGTGTCCGCCTCCAAACTCGAGAGGAGGGATCCTTTCCCTGCGTGGTCGGGAAAGAATTCCCGGCATTTCCGTCGCATCTCAAGGGGAGGCGCTCTCCACAGGAAAGGCGAGAGGAACTCCAGGGTCGTGCAACCGTTCCCAGTGTCCCCCAGATGTCTCAGTCCATTCCAGGGAAAGCTGTATTCCCTGCACTGCCTCCACTTTCAAGCCGAGGATCGACACACACCACGGTGGCACGTGGGACAGCCCTGTGGGAAAGCCTCGTGGGAAAGCCTCGAGGGAAAGCCACAGATCCCTTGATCCACGCGAAGGGAAGTGCGACACTGCTGCTACAGCTCGGAAGGAAAGCGCACGTGCATGCCACCCACTCGAGACGAGGACTGACTCCCCTGGGGAGACTCCAGAAGTACGCCAAGATCCATGTCAGCACTGGAGAGGAACCCTCAGGTTCCGGCACTGACTCCACACAAGGTTTTAGGCCCCACCTTCGACGGGAGAGGAAACACGAGAGGCCCCCGTGAAGCAACCGAGCAACTCGCATGGGGACTGGCCTTTCCTGAGGCCACCAGAGCGGGTCCCTGAGGTCCCCGTCGTAAGTAGAGAGCACCTGCCACAACTCGAGAAAATCCAGGAGGTTCTCCCCTCCAGGTGAGATGAGGCCCATTTCCGCTGAGGCGTCTCGAGGCTATTCACACCTACACTCTGGAACATCCAAATGGTCCTTCACACCCTTGCTGCAACTCAAGAAGTTCCGCAACATTACCCGTCTCCACTCGAGAGGAAGCACGAGAGTCCCGCCTACATCCAGAGGAGCCCCGTTTCCGCCTCCTAGCTCTAGAGGAGGGATCCTTTCCCTGCGAGGTCGGGAAAGAATTCCCGGCATTTCCGTCGCATCTCAAGAGGAGGCGCTCTCCACAGGAAAGGCGAGAGGAACTCCAGGGTCGTGCCACCATTCCCAGAGTCCCCCAGATGTCCTCAGTCCATTCCAGGGAAACCTGTTTTCCCTCTACTGCCTCGACTTTCAAGCCGAGGATCGACTCACACCACGGTGGCACGTGGGACAGCCCTGTGGGAAAGCCTCGAGGGAAAGCCTCGTGGGAAAGCCTCGAGGGAAAGAAAAAGATCCCTTTATCCACGCGAAGGGAAGCGGGACACTGCTGCTACAGCTCGGGAGAAAAGAGCACGTGCATGCCCCACTCGAGACGAGGACTGACTGCCCTGGGGAGACTCCAGAAGTACCCCAAGTTCCATGTCAGCACTGGAGAGGAATCCTCAGGTTCCGGCACCGACTCCACACAAGATCTTAGGCCCCGGCATCGATGGGAGAGGAATCCCGAGAGGCCCCCGAGCAACTCGCATGGGGACTGGCCTTTCCTGAGGCCACTAGAGCGGGTCCCTGAGGTCCCCGTCATAAGTCGAGAGCACCTGCCGCAACTCGAGAAAATACAGGAGGTTCTCCCCTCCAGGCGAGATGAGGCCCATTTCCGCTGAGGCGTCTCGAGGCTAATCAGTTCTAACATCTGGAACTTCCAAAGGGTCCTTCACACCCTTGCTGCAACTCAAGAAGTTCCCCGACATAACCGTCTCCACTTGAGAGGAAGCACGAGAGTCCCGGCCACATCCAGAAGAGCCCCGTTTCCGTCTCCTAACTCGAGAGGTGGGATCCTTTCCCTGCGTGGTCGGGAAAGAATTCCCGGCGTTCCCGTCGCATTTCAAGAGGAGGCGCTCTCCACAGGAAAGGCGAGAGGAACTCCAGGGTCGTGCCACCATTCACAGAGTCAACCAAATGTCTCCGTCCATTCCAGGGAAACCTGTTTTTCCCTGCACTGCCTCGACTTTCAAGCTGAGGATCGACTCACACCACAGTGGCACGTGGGACAACCCTGTGGGAAAGCCTCGTGGGAAAGCCACAGATCCCTTGATCCACGCGAAGGGAAGGGTGTCACTACTGCTACAGCACGGGAGGAAAGCGCACGTGCGTGCCCCCACTCGAGACGAGGACTGACTCCTCTGGGGAGACTCCAGAAGTACCCCAAGATCCATGTCAGCACTGGAGAGGAATCCTCAGGTTCCGGCACTGACTCCACACAAGGTCTTAGGCCCCGGCATCGACGGGAGAGGAATCCCGAGAGGCCCCCGAGGAACTCGCAAGGGGAATGGCCTTTCCTGAGGCCACCAGAGCTGGGTCCCTGAGGTCCCCGTCGTAAGTCGAGAGCACCTGCCCCAACTCGAGAAAATCCAAGAGATTCTCCCCTCCAGGCGAGATGAGGCCCATTTCCGCATAGGCGTCTCGAGGCTATTCTCACCTAACCTCTGGAACTTCCAACGGGTCCTTCACACCCTTGCTGCAACTCAAGAAGTTCCCCGACATACCCGTCTCCACTCGAGACGAAGCACGTGAGTCCCGCCTACATCCAGAGGAGCCCCGTTTCCGCCTCCTAGCTCGAGAGGGGCGATCCTTTCCCTGCGTGGTCGGGAAAGAATTCCCGGCGTTCCCGTCGCATCTCAAGAGCAGGCGCTCTCCACAGGAAAGGAGAGAGGAACTCCAGGGTCGTGCCACCATTCCCAGAGTCCCCCAGATGTCTCAGTCCATTACAGGGAAACCTGTTTTCCCTGCACTGCGTCGACTTTCAAGACGAGGATCGACTCACACCACAGTCGCACGTGGGACAGCCCTGTGGGAAAGCCTCGTGGGAAAGCCTCGTGGGAAAGCCTCGAGGGAAAGCCACAGATCCATTCATACACCAGAAGGGAAGCGTGACACTGCTGCCTACAGCTCGGGAGGAAAGCGCACGTGCATGCCCCCACTCGAGACGAGGACTGACTCCCCTGGGGAGACTCCAGAAGTACCCCAAGATCCACGTAAGCACTGGAGAGGAATCCTCAGGTTCCGGCACCGACTCCACACAATATCTTAGGCCCCTGCATCGACGGGAGAGGAATCCCGAGAGGTCCCCGAGCATCTCGCATGGGGACTGGCCTTTCCTGAGGCCACCAGAGCGGGTCCCTGAGGTCCCCGTCGTAAGTCGAGAGCACCTGCCGCAACTCGAGAAAATCAAGGAGGTTCTCCCATCCAGGCGAGATGAGGCCCATTTTCGCTGAGGCGTCTTGAGGCTAATCACACCTAACCTCTGGAACTTACAAAGGGTCTTTCACACCCTTGCTGCAACTCAAGAAGTTCCCCGACATAACCGTCTCCACTCGAGTGTAAGCACGAGAGTCCCGCCACATCCAGAGGAGCCCCGTTTCCGCCTCCTAGCTCGAGAGGAGGGATCCTTTCCCTGCGTGGTCGGGAAAGAATTCCCGGCGATTTCCGTCGCATCTCAACAGGAGGCGCTCTCCACAGGAAAGGCGAGAGGAACTCCAGGGTCGTGCCACCAATCTCCAGAGTCCTCCAGATGTCTCAGTCCATTCCAGGGAAACCTATTTTCCCAGCACTGCATCGACTTTCAGGCCGAGGATCGACTCACACCACGGTGGCACGTGGGACAGCCCTGTGGGAAAGCCTCGTGGAAAGCCTCTGGGAAAGCCTCGAGGGAAAGCCACAGATCCTTGATCCACGCGAAGGGAAGCGTGACACTGCTGCTACAGCTCGGGAGGAAAGTCGCACGTGCATGCCCCACTCGAGACGAGGACTGACTCCCCTGGGGAGACTCCAGAAGTACCCCAAGATCCATGTCAGCACTGGAGAGGAATCCTCAGTTTCCGGCACCGACTCCACACAAGGTCTTAGGCCCCAGGCATCGACGGGAGAGGAATCCCGAGAGGTCCCCGAGCAACTCGCATGGGGACTGGCCTTTCCTGAGGCCACCAGAGCGGGTCCCTGAGGTCCCCGTCGTAAGTTCGAGAGCACCTGCCGCAACTTGAGAAAATCCAGGAGGTTCTCCCTTCCAGGCGAGATGAGGCCCATTTCCGCTGAGGCGTCTCAAGGCTAATCACACCTAACCTCTGGAACTTCCAAAGGGTCCTTCACACCCTTGCTGCAACTCAAGAAGTTCCCCGACATACCCGTCTCCACTCGAGAGGAAGCACGAGAGTCCCGCCCACATCCAGAGGAGCCCCGTTTCCGCCTCCTAGCTCGAGAGGAGGGATCCTTTCCCTGCAGTGGTCGGGAAAGAATTCCCGGCTGTTCCCGGTCGCATCTCAAGAGGAGGCGATCTCCACAGGAAAGGCGAGAGGAACTCCAGGGTCGTGCCACCATTCCCAGAGTCCCCCAGATGTCTCAGTCCATTCCAGGGAAACCTGTTTTCCCTGCACTGCCTCGACTTTCAAGCCGAGGATCGACTCACACCACGGTGGGCACGTGGGACAGCCCTGTGGGAAAGCCTCGTGGGAAAGACTCGAGGAAAGCCTGGTGGAAAGCCTCGAGGGAAAGCCACAGATCCCTTTGATCCACGCGAAGGGAAGCGTGACACTGCTGCTACAGCTCGGGAGGAAAGCGCACGTGCATGCCCCCACTCGAGACGAGGACTGACTCCCCTGGGGAGACTCCAGAAGTACCCCAAGATCCATGTCAGCACTGGAGAGGAATCCTCACGTTCCGGCACCGACTCCACACAAGGTCTTAGGCCCCGGCATCGACGGGAGAGGAATCCCGAGAGGCCCCGAGCAACTCGCATGGGGACTGGCCTTTCCTGAGGCCACCAGAGCGGGTCCCTGAGGTCCCCGTCAGTAAGTCGAGAGCACCTGCCGCAACTCGAGAAAATCCAGGAGGTTCTCCCCTCCAGGCGAGATGAGGCCCATTTCCTCTGAGGCGTCTCGAGGCTAATCACACCTAACCTCTGGAACTTCCAAAAGCGTCCTTCACACTCCTTGCTGCAACTCAAGAAGTTCCCCGACATACCCGTCTCCACTCGAGAGGAAGCACGAGAGTCCCGCCCACATCCAGAGGAGCCCCGTTTCCGCCTCCTAGCTCGAGAGGAGGGATCCTTTCCCTGCGTGGTCGGGAAAGAATTCCCGGCGTTCCCGTCGCATCTCAAGAGGGGACGCTCTCCACAGGAAAGGCGAGAGGAACTCCAGGGTCGTGCCACCATTCCCAGAGTCCCCCAGATGTCTCAGTCCATTCCAGGGAAACCTGTTTTCCCTGCACTGCCTCGACTTTCAAGACGAGGATCGATCTCACACCACGGTGGCACGTGGGACAGCTCCTGTGGGAAAGCCTCGTGGGAAAGTCTCGTGGGAAAGCCTGGAGGGAAAGCCACAGATCCCTTGATCCCGCGAAGGGGAAGCGTGACACTGCTGCTACAGCTCGGGAGGAAAGCACACGTGCATGCCCCACCTCGAGGACGAGGACTGACTCCCCTGGGGAGACTCCAGAAGTACCCCAAGATCCATGTCAGCACTGGAGAGGAATTCTCAGGTTCCGGCACCGACTCCACACAAGGTCTTAGGCCCCGGCATCGATGGGAAAGGAATCCGAGAGGCCCCGAGCAACTCGCATGGGGACTGGCCTTTCCTGAGGCCACCAGAGCGGGTCCCTGAGGTCCCCGTCGTAAGTCGAGAACACCTGCCAGCAACTCGAAGAAAATGCAGGAGGTTCTCCCCTCCAGGCGAGATGAGGCCCATTTCCTCTGAGGCGTCCTCAGGCTAATCACACCTAACCTCTGGAACTTCCAAAGGGTCCTTCACACCCTTGCTGCAACTCAAGAAGTTCCCCGACATACCCGTCTCCACTCGAAGAGGAAGCACGAGAGTCCCGCCCACATCCAGAGGAGCCCAGTTTCCGCCTCCAAGCTCGAGAAGAGGGATCGTTTCCCTGCGTCGTCGGTGAAAGAATTCCCGGCGGTTGCCGTCGCATCTCAAGAGGAGGCGCCTCTCTCACAGGAAAGGCGAGAGGAACTCCAGGGTCGTGCCACCATTCCCAGAGTCCCCCAGATGTCTCAGTCTATTCCAGGGAAACCTGTTTTCCCTGCACTGCCTCGACTTTCAAGCCGAGGATCGAACTCACACCATGGTGGCACGGTGGGAAAACCCTGTGGGAAAGCCTCGTGGGAAAGCCTCATGGGAAAGCCCTCGAGGGAAAGCCACAGATCCCTTGATCCAAGCGAAGGGAAGCGTGACACTGCTGCTAAAGCTCGGGAGGAAAAGCGCACTTGCATGCCCACACTCGAGACGAGGACTGACTCCCCTGGGGAGACTCCAGAAGTACCCCAAGGTCCATGTCAGCCCTGGAGAGGAATCCTCAGGTTCCGGCACCGACTCCACGCAAGGCTTAGGCCCCGGCATCAGCGGGAGAGGAATCCCGAGAGGCCCCCGAGCAACTCGCATGGGGACCTGCCTTTCCTGAGGCCACCAGAGCGGGTCCTGATGTCCCCGTCGTAAGTCGAAGAGCACCTGCCGCAACTCGAGAAAATCCAGGAGGTTCTCCCTTCCAGGCGAGATGAGGCCCATTTCCGCTGAGGCGTCTCGAGGCTAATCACACCTAAACCTCTGGAACTTCCAAAGGGTCCTTCACACCCTTGCTGCAACTCAAGAAGTTCGCCTGACATACCCGTCTCCACTCGAGAGGAAGCACGAGAGTCCCGCCCACATCCAGAGGAGACCCCGTTTCCGCCTCCTAGCTCGAGAGGAGGGATCCTTTCCCTGCGTGGTCGGGAAAGAATTCCCGGCGTTCCCGTCGCATCTCAAGAGGAGGCGCTCTCCACAGGAAAGGCGAGTGGAACTCCAGGGTCGTGCCACCATTCCCAGAGTCCCCCAGATGTCTCAGTCCATTCCAGGGAAACCTGTTTTCCCTGACACGGCCTCGACTTTCAGGACCGAGGATCGACTCACACCACGGTGGCACGTGGGACAGCCCTGTGGGAAGCCTCGTGGGAAAGCCTCGGAGGGGAAAGCCACAGATCCTTGATCCACGCGAAGGGAACGCATGACACTGCTGCTGCAGCTCGGGAGGAAAGCGCACGTGCATGCTCCCACTCGAGACGAGGACTGACTCCCCTGGGGAGACTCCAGAAGTACTCCAAAATCCATGTCAGCACTGGAGAGGAAACCTCAGGTTTCCGGCACCGACTCCACACAAGTTCTTAGGCCCCGGCATCGACGGGAGTGGAATCCCGAGAGGTCCCGTGCAACTTGCATGGGGACTGGCCTTTCCTGAGGCCACCAGAGAGGGTCCCTGAGGTCACCGTCGTAAGGTCGAGAGCACCTGCCGCAACTTGAGATAAATCCAGGAGGTTCTCCCTTTCCAGGCGAGATGAGGACCATTTCTGCTGAGGACGTCTCGAGGCTAATCACACCTAACCTCTGGAAGTTACAAAGCGTCCTTCACACTCTTCTGCAACTCAAGAAGTTCCCCGACATACCCGTTTCCACTCGAGAGGAAGCACGAGTGTCCCGCCCACATCCAGATGAGCCCCGTTTCCGCCTCCATAGCTCGAGCAGGAGGGATCCATTTCCCTGCGTGGTCGGGAAAGAATTCCCGGCGTTCCCGTCACATCTCAAGAGGAGCGCTCTCCACAGGAAAGGCGAGAGGTACTCCAGGGTCGTGCCACCATTCCCAGAGTCCCCCAGATGTCTCAGTCCATTCCACGGAAGCCTGTTTTCCCTGCACTGACTCAACTTTCAAGACCGAGGATCGACTGACACCACGGTGACACGTGGGACATCAACTTGGGAAAGCGTCGTGGGAAAGCCTGGTGGGAAAGCGTCGTGGGAAAGCCTCGCTTAAGCCTCGAGGGAAAGCCACTGATCCTAGGATACACGGGAAGGGAAGCGTGACACTGCTGCTACAGTTCGGGAGGAAAGTGCACGTGCATGCCCCCACTCGAGACGAGGACTGACTCCCCTGGGGAGACTCCAGAAGTACCCCAAGATCCATGTCAGAACTGGAGAGGAATTCTCAGGTTCCGACACCGACTCCAAACAAGGTCTTAGGCCCTGGCATCGATGGGAGAGGAATCCCGAGAGGACCCCGAGCAAATCGCATGGGGACTGGCCTTTCCTGAGGCCACCAGAGCGGGTCCCTGAGGTCCCCGTAGTAATTCGAGAGCACCTGCCGCAACTGAGAAAATCCAGGAGGTTTCTCCCTTCTTGGCGAGATGAGGCCCATTTCCACTGAGTGTCTCTCACGGCTAATCACACCTAACCTCTGGAACTTCCAAAGGGTCCTTCACACCCTTGCTGCAACTCAAGCAGATTCACCGACATACCAGTCTCCACTCGAGAGGAAGAACGAGAGTCCCGCCCACATCCAGAGGAGCCCCGTTTCCGACTCCTAGCTCGAGAGGAGGGATCCTTTCCCTGCGTGGTCGGGAAAGAATTCCCGGCGTTCCCATCGCATCTCAAGAGGAGGCGCTCTCCACAGGGAAGGCGAGAGGAACTCCAGGGTCGTGCCACCATTCCCAGAGTCCCACAGATGTCTTAGTCCATTCCAGGGAAACCTGTTTTCCCTGCACTGCCTCGACTTTCAAGAAGAGGTATCGACTCACACCAAGGTGGCAGGTGGACAGTCCTGTGGGAAAGCGTCGTGGGAAAGCGTCGTGGGAAAGCCTCGAGGGAAAGCCACAGATCCCTTGATCCTCGCGAAGGGAAGCTCAACACTGCTGCTACAGCTCGGAGGAAAGCGCACAGTGCATGCCCCGACTCGAGACGAGGACTGACTCCCCTGGGGAGACTCCAGAAACACCCCAAGATACATGTCAGCACTGGAGAGGAATCCTCAGGTTTTGGCACAGACTCCACACAAGATCTTAGGTCCCGGCATCGACGGGAGACGAATCCGAGAGACCCATGAGCAACTCGCATGGGGACTTCCCTTTCGTGAGGCCACAAGAGGGGGTCCCTGATGTCACCGTCGTAAGTCGAGAGCACCTGCCTGCAACTCGAGAAAATCCATGGAGGTTCTCCTTTCCTGGCGAGATGAGGCCCATTTCCGCTGAGGCGATCTCGAGGCTAATCACACCTAAACTCTGGAACTTCCAAAGGGTCATTCACACCCTTGCTGCAACTCAAGAAGTTCCCCAGACATACCCGTCTCCACTCGAGAGGAAGCACGAGAGTCCCGCCCACATCCAGAGGAGCCCCGTTTCCGCCTCCTAGCTCGAGAGGAGGGATCCTTTCCTGCGTGGTCGGGAAAGAATTCCCGGCGTTCCCGTCGCATCTCAAGAGGAGGCGCTCTCCACAGGAAAGGCGAGAGGAACTCCAGGGTCGTGCCACCATTCCCAGAGTCCCCCAGATGTCTCAGTCCATTCCAGGGAAACCTGTTTTCCCTGCACTGCCTCGACTTTCAAGCCGAGGATCGACTCACACCACGGTGGCACGTGGACAGCCCTGTGGGAAGCCTCGTGGGAAAGCCTCGTGGGAAAGCCTCGAGGGAAAGCCACAGATCCCTTGATCCACGCGAAGGGAAGCGCTGACACTGCTGCTTACAGCTCGGGAGGAAAGCGCACGTGCAATGCCCCCACTCGAGACGAGGACTGCCTCCCTAGGGGAGACTCCAGAAGTACCCCAAGATCCATGTCAGCACTGGAGAGGAATCCTCCGGTTCCGCCACCTACTCCACACAAGGTTTTATGCTCCGGCATCGACGGGAGAGGAATCCCTAGAGGCCCCCGAGTAACTCGCATGGGGACTCGTCCTTTCGATATGCCACCAGAGCGGGTCCCTGAGGTCCCCGTCGTAAGTCGAGAGCACCTGCCACAACTCGAGAAAATCCAAGAGGTTCTCCCCTCCAGGCGAGATGAGGCCCATTTCCGCTGAGGCGTCTGGAGGCTAATCACACCTAACCTCTGGAACTTCCATAGGGTACTTCACACCCTTGCTGCAACTCAAGAAGTTCCCCGACATACCCGTCTCCAGTCGAGAGGAAGCACGAGAGTCCCGCCCACATCCAGAGGAGCCCGTTTCAGCTTCCTAGCTCGAGAGGAGGGATCCTTTCCCTGCGTGTTCGGGAAAGAATTTCTGGCGTTCCCGTTGCATCTCAAGAGGAGGCACTCTCCACAGGAAAGGCGAGAGGACTCCAGGGTCGTTCCCCCATTCCCAGAGTCCCCCAGATTTCTCAGTCCATTCCAGGGAAACCTGTTTTCCCTGCACTGCCTCGACTTTCAAGCCGAGGATCGACTCACACCACGGTGGCACGTGGGACAGCCCTGTGGGAAAGCATCGTGGAAAAGCCTCCTGGGAAAGCCTGGAGGGAAAGCCACAGATCCCTTGATCCACGCGAAGGGAAGCGTGACACTGCTGCTACAGCTCGGGAGGAAAGCGCACGTGCATGCCACCACTTAGAGGAGGACTGACTCCCCTGGGGAGACTCCAGAAGTACCCCAAGATCCATGTCAGCACTGGAGAGGAATCCTCAGGTTCCGGCACCGACTCCACACAAGGTCTTAGGCCCCGGCATCGACGGGAGAGGAATCCCTAGAGGGCCCCGTGCAACTCGCATGGGGACTGGCCTTTCCTGAGGCCACCAGAGGGGGTCCCTGTGTTCCCCGTCGTAAGTCGAGAGCACCTGCCGCAACTCGAGAAAATCCAGGAGGTTCTCCCCTCCAGGCAAGATGAGGTCCACTTTGCGCTGAGGCGTCTCGAGGCTAATCACACCTAACCTCTGAAACTTCCAACGGGTCCTTCACACCCTTGCTGCAACTCAAGAAGTTTCCCGACATACCCGTCTCCACTCGAGAGGAAGCACGAGAGTTCCGCCCACATCCAGAGAGCCCCGTTTCCGCCTCCTCTGAGACCGAACGCGGATCTTTCCCCCGCGGGAAGATCCCCTCCGACTAGGGGCGGAAACGGGCTCCTCTGGATGTGGGCGGAACTCTCGTGCTTCCTCTCGAGTGGAGACGGGTATGTCGGGAAACTTCTTGAGTTGCAGCAAGGGTGTGAAGGACCCGTTGGAAGTTTCAGAGGTTAGGTGTGATTAGCCTCGAGACGCCTCAGCGCAAGTGGACCTCATCTTGCCTGGAGGGGAGAACCTCCTGGATTTTCTCGAGTTGCGGCAGGTGCTCTCGACTTACGACGGGGAACACAGGGACCCCCTCTGGTGGCCTCAGGAAAGGCCAGTCCCCAAGCGAGTTGCACGGGCCCTCTAGGGATTCCTCTCCCGTCGATGCCGGGGCCCTAAGACCTTGTGTGGAGTCGGTGCCGGAACCTGAGGATTCCTCTCCAGTGCTGACATGGATCTTGGGGTACTTCTGGAGTCTCCCCAGGGGAGTCAGTCCTCCTCTAAGTGGTGGCATGCACGTGCGCTTTCCTCCCGAGCTGTAGCAGCAGTGTCACGCTTCCCTTCGCGTGGATCAAGGGATCTGTGGCTTTCCCTCCAGGCTTTCCCAGGAGGCTTTTCCACGATGCTTTCCCACAGGGCTGTCCCACGTGCCACCTGTGGTGTGATTCGATCCTCGGCTTGAAAGTCGAGGCAGTGCAGGGAAAACAGGTTTCCCTGGAATGGACTGAGAAATCTGGGGGACTCTGGGAATGGGGGAACTACCCTGGAGTCCTCTCGCCTTTCCTGTGGAGAGTGCCTCCTCTTGAGATGCAACGGAACGCCAGAAATTCTTTCCCGAACACGCAGGGAAAGGATCCCTCCTCTCGAGCTAGGAAGCTGAAACGGTGCTCCTCTGGATGTGGGCGGGACTCTCGTGCTTCCTCTCGACTGGAGACGGGTATGTCGGGGAACTTCTTGAGTTGCCAGCAAGGGTGTGAAGTACCCTATGGAAGTTCCAGAGGTTAGGTGTGATTAGCCTCCAGACGCCTCAGCAGAAATGGGCCTCATCTCGCCTGGAGGGGAGAACCTCTTGGATTTTCTCGAGTTGTGGCAGGTGCTCTCGACTTACGACTGGGGACCTCAGGGACCCGCTCTGGTGGCATATCGAAAGGACGGTCCCCATGGGAGTTACTCGGGGGCCTCTAGGGATTCCTCTCCCGTCGATGCCGGAGCATAAAACCTTGTGTGGAGTAGGTGGCGGAACCGGAGGATTCCTCTCCAGTGCTGACATGGATCTTGGGGTACTTCTGGAGTCTCCCCAGGGGAGACAGTCCTCGTCTCGAATGGGGCATGAACGTGCGCTTTCCTCCCGAGCTTTAGCAACAGTGTCGCGCTTCCCTTCGCGAGTATCAAGTGATCTGTGGCTTTCCACGAGGCTTTCCCACAGGGCTGTCCCACGTGCCACCGTGGTGTGAGTCGATCCTCGGCTTGAAAGTCGAGGCAGTGCAGGGAAAACAGGTTTCCCTGGAATGGACTGAGACATCTGGGGCTCTGGGAATGGTGAAACGACCCTGGAGTTCCTCTCGCCTTTCCTGTGGAGAGCGCCTCCTCTTGAGATGCGACGGGAACGCCGGGAATTCTTTCCCGACCACGCAGGGAAAGTATCCCTCCTCTCTAGCTAGGAGGCGGAAACGGTCTCCTCTGGATGTGGGCGGGACTCTCGTGCTTCCTGTCGAGTGGAGACGTATGTTGGGAACTTCTTGAGTTGCAGCAAGGGTGTGAATGACCCTTTGGAAGTTCCAGAGTTTAGGTGTGATTAGCCTCGAGACCCCTCAGCGGAAATGGGCCTCATCTCGCCAGGAGAGGAGAACCTCCTGGATTTTCTCGAGTTGCAGCAGTGCTCTCGACTTACGACGGTGACATCAGGGACCCCCTCTTGTGGCCTCACGAAAGGGAAGTCCCCATGCGAGTTGCTCATGGGTCTCTCGGGATTCGTCTCCCGTCGATGATGCCGGGACCTAAGATCTTGTGTGGAGTCTGTGCCAAAACCTGAGGATCTCCAGTTCATGTGTGACATGTATCTTGGGTTTTCTGGAGTCCCCAGGGGAGTCAGTCCTCGTCTCGAGTCGGGCATGCACGTGGCTTTCCTCCGAGCTGTAGCAGCAGTGTTGAGCTTCCCTTCGCGAGGATCAAGGGATCTGTGGCTTTCCCTCGAGGCTTTCCCACGACGCTTTCCACGACGCTTTCCCACAGGACTGTCCCACTGCCACCTTGGTGTGAGTCGAACCTCTTCTTGAAAGTCGAGGCAGTGCAGGGAAAACAGGTTTCCCTGGAATGGACTAAGACATCTGTGGGACTCTGGGAATGGTGGCACGACCCTGGAGTTCCTCTCGCCTTCCCTGTGGAGAGCGCCCCCTCTTGAGATGCGATGGAACGCGGGAATTCTTTCCCGACCACGCAGGGAAAGGATCCCTCCTCTCGAGCTAGGAGTCGGAAACGGGGCTCCTCTGGATGTGGGCGGGACTCTCGTTCTTCCTCTCGAGTGGAGACTGGTATGTTGGTGATCTGCTTGAATTAAAGGGTGTGAAGGACCCTTTGGAAGTTCCAGAGGTTAGGTGTGATTAGCCGTGAGAGAACTCAGTGGAAATGGCCTCATCTCGCCAAGAAGGGAGAACCTCCTGGATTTTCTCAAGTTGCGGCAGGTGCTCTCGAATTACTACGGGGACCTCAGGGACCGCTCTGGTGGCCTCAGGAAAGGCCAGTCCCCATGCGATTGCGCTCGGGGTCCTCTCGGGATTCCTCTCCATCGATGCCAGGGCCTAAGACCTTGTTTGGAGTCGGTGTCGGAAACTGAGAATTCCTCTCCAGTTCTGACATGGATCTTTGGGTACTTCTGGAGTCTCCCCAGGGGAGTCAGTCCTCGTCTCGAGTGGGGCATGCACGTGCACTTTCCTCCCGAACTGTAGCAGCAGTGTCACGCTTCCCTTCCCGTGTATCCTA
>NW_017205146.1:0-5394 GCF_001704415.2 Capra hircus
GGAATGGACTGAGACATCTGGGGGACTCTGGAATGGGGCCTGATACTGGAGTTCCTCTCGCCTTCCTGTGGAGAAGCGCCTCCTCTTGAGATGCGACGGGAATTACGGAATTCTTTCCGAGCACACAGGGAATGGATCCCACCCTCTCGAGCTAGGAGGCGGAAACGGGGCTCCTCTGGATGTGGGCGGGGACTCTCGTGTTCCCTCTTGAGTGGAGACGGGTATGTCGGGGAACTTCTCGAGTTGAAGCAAGGGTGTGAAGACCCTTTGGAAGTTCCAAAGGTTAGGTGTGAATACCCTTGAGACACCTCAGCTGAAATGGGCCTCATCTCGCCTGGAGGGGAGAACCTCCTGGATTTTCTCGAGTTGCGGCTGGTGCTCTTGTCTTACGACGGGGACAACCAGGGACCTCTCTGGTGGCCTCAGGAAAGGCCAGTCCCCATACGAGTTGCATGGGGCCTCTCGGGATTCCTCTCCCCGTCTATGCTGGGCCTAAGACCTTGTGTGGAGTCAGTGCCGGAACCTGAGGATTCCTCTGCAGTGCAGACATGGATCTTGGGGTACTTCTGGAGTCTCCCCAAGGGAGTCAGTCCTCGTCTCGAGTGGGGGCATGCACGTGCGCTTTCCTCCTGAGCTGTAGCAGCAGTGTCGCGCTTCCCCTTCGCATGGATCAAGGGATCTGTGGCTTTCCCACGAGGCTTTCCCAAGAGGCTTTCCCACGAGGCTTTCCCACAGGGCTGTCCCACGTGCCACCGTGGTGTGAGTCGATCCTCGGCTTGAAAGTCGAGGCAGTGCAGGGAAAACAGGTTTCCCTGGAATGGACGGAGATATCTGGTTGACTCTGGGAATGGTGGCACGACCCTGGAGTTCCTTCGCCTTTCCTGTGGAGAGCGCCTCCTCTTGAGATGCGACGGGAACGCCGGGAATACTTTCCCGAACTCGCAGGGAAAGGATCCTTCCTCTGTAGCTAGGAGATGGATACGGGGCTCCTCTGGATGTGGCCGGGACTCTCGTGCTTCCTCTCGAGTGGAGACGGGAATGTCGGGGAACTTCTTGAGTTGCAGCAAGGGTGTGAAGGACCCTTTGGAAGTTCCAGAGTTTAGGTGTGAATAGCCTCGAGACGCCTCGGCGGAAATGGGACTCATCTCGCCTGGAGGGGAGAACCTCCTGGATTTTCTCGAGTTGCAGCAGGTGCTTTCGACTTACGAAGGGGACCTCAGGGACCCGCTCTGGTGGCCTCAGGAAAGGCCAATCCCCATGGGAGTTGCTCATGGGCCTCTCGGGATTCCTCTCCCGTCGTTGCCAGGGCCTATGATCTTGTGTGGAGTCGGTGCCGGAACCTGAGGATTCCTCTCCAGTGCTGACATGGATCTTGGTGTACTTCTGGAGTCTCACCAGTGGAGTCTGTCCTCGTCACAAGTGGGGGCATGCACGTGCGCTTTCCTCCCGAGCTGTAGCAGCAGTGTCGCGCTTCCCTTCGCGTGGATCAAGGGATCTGTGGCTTTAGGCTTTCCCACGAGGCTTTCCACGAACGTGGCTTTCCCCACGGGCTGTCCACGTGCCACCGTGGTGTGAGTCGATCCTTGTCTTGAAAGTCGACGCAGTGCAGGGAAAACAGGTTTCCCTGTAATGGACTGAGATATCTGGGGGACTCTGGGAATGGTGGCACGACCCTGGAGTTCCTCTGGCCTTTCCCGTGGTGAGCTCCTCCTCTTGATATGCCACGGAAACGCCGGGAAATCTTTCCCGAGCAGGCAGGGAAAGGATCCCTCCTCTCGAGCTAGGAGGCGGAAACGGGGCTCCTCTGGATGTGGGCGGGACTCTCGTGCTTCCTCTCGAGTGGAGACGGGTATGTCGGGGAACATCTTGAGTTGCAGCAAGGGTGTGAAGGACCCTTTGGAAGTTCCAGAGTTTAGGTGTGAATAGCCTCGAGACGCCCCCGCGGAAATGGGCCTCATCTCGCCTGGAGGGGAGAACCTCCTGGATTTTCTCGAGTTGCGGAAGGTGCTCTCGACTTACGACGGGGCCCTAGGGACCCGCACTGGTTTCCTCAGGAAAGGCCAGTCCCCATGCGAGTTGCTCGGGGGCCTCTCGGGATTCCTCTCCCGTCGATGCCGGGGCCTAAGATCTTCTGTGGAGCCGGTGCCGGAACCTGAGGATTCCTCTCCAGTGCTGGCATGGACCTGGGGTACTTCTGGAGTCTCCCCAGTGGAGTCAGTCCTCGTCTCAAGTGGGGGCATGCACGTGCGCTTTCCTTCCGAGCTGTAGCAGCAGTGTCGCGCGTCCCTTCGCGTGGATCAAGGGATCTGTGACTTTCCCTCGAGGCTTTCCCACGAGGCTTTCCCACGAGGCTTTCCCACAGGGCTGTCCCACGTGCCACCGTGGTGTGAGTCGATCCTCGGCTTGACAGTCGAGGCAGTGTTGGAAAAACAGGTTTCCCTGGAATGGACTGAGACATCTGGGGGACTCTGGGAATGGGGCCTGATACTGGAGTTCCTCTCGCCTTTCCTGTGGAGAGCGCCTCCTCTTGAGATGCGACGGGAACTCCGGGAATTCTTTCCGAGCACACAGGGAATGGATCCCTCCTCTCGAGCTAGGAGGCGGAAACGGGGCTCCTCTGGATGTGGGCTGGACTCTCGTGTTCCTCTTGAGTGGAGACGGGTATGTCGGGGAACTTCTTGAGTTGCAGCAAGGGTGTGAAGGACCCTTTGGAAGTTCCAGAGTTTAGTGTGATTAACCCCTATTTGCCTCAGCAGAAATGGGCCTCATCTCGCCTGGAGGGGAGAACCTCCTGGATTTTCTCGAGTTGCGGCAGGTGCTCTCGACTTAGGACGGGGACTTCAGCGACCCGCTCTGGTGGCCTCAGGAAAGGCCAGTCCCCATGCGAGTTGCTCGGGGGCCTCTCGGATTCCTCTCCCGTCTATGCCGGGGCCTAAGATTTTGTGTGGAGTCGGTGCCGGAACCTGAGCATTCCTCTCCAGTGCTGACATGGATCTTTGGGTACTTCTGGAGTCTCTCCAGTGGAGTCAGTCCTCGTCTCGAGTGGGGGCATGCACCTGCGCTTTCCTCCCGAGGTGTAGCAGCAGTGTCACGGTTCCCTTCGCGTGAATCAAGGGATCAGGGGCTTTCCCCTGAGGCTTTCCCACGAGGCTTTCCCAAGAGGCTTTGACACAGAGCTCTCCCACATTCCACCGTGGTGTGAGTCGATCCTCGGTTTGAAAGTCGAGGCAGTGCAGGGAAAAAAGTATTCCCTGGAATGGACTGAGACATCTGGGGGACTCTGGGAATGGTGGCACGACCCTGGAGTTCCTCTCGCCTTTCCTGTGGAGAGCGCCTCCTCTTGAGATGCGACGGAAAAGCCGGCAATTCTTTCCCGAGCACGCAGTGAAAGGATCCCTCCTCTCGAGCTAGGAGGCGGTAACGGGGCTCCTCTGGATGTGGGCGGGATTCTCGTGCTTCCTCTCGAGTGAGACGGGTATGTTGGGGAACTTCTTGAGTTGCAGCAAGGGTGTGAAAGACCCTTTGGAAGTTCCAGATGTTAGATGTGATTAGCCTCGAGACGCCTCAGCGGAAATGGGCCTCATCTCGCCTGCAGGGGAGAACCTCCTGGATGTTCTCGAGTTGCGGCAGGTGCTCTCGACTTACGACGGGCCCTCAGTGACCCGCTCTGGTGGCCTCAGGAAAGGCCAGTCCCCTTGCGAGTTTCTCGGGGGGCCTCTCGGGATTCTCTCCCCGTCGATGCCGGGGCCTAAGACCTTGTGCGGAATCGGTGCCGAAACCTGAGGATTCGTCTCCAGTGCTGACATGGATCTTGGCGTACTTCTGGAGTCTCCCCAGGGGAGTCAGTCGTCGTCTCGAGTGGGGGCATGCACGTGCACTTTACACCCGAGCTGTGGCAGCAGTGTCACGCTTCCCTTCTCGTGGATCAAGGGACCTGTGGCTTTCCCTCGAGGCTTTCCCACGAGGCTTTCCCAAGAGGCTTTCCCACAGGGCTGTCCACGTGCCAACGTGGTGTGAGTCAATGCTCGGCTTGAAAGTCGAGGCAGTGCAGGGAAAACAGGTTTCCCTGGAGTGGACTGAGACATCTGGGGGACTCAGGTAATGGTGGCTCGACCCTGGAGTTCCTCTCGCCTTTCCTGTGGAGAGCGCCTCCTCTTGAGATGCGAGGGAAACGCCGGGAATTCTTTCCCGACCACGCAGGGAAAGGATCCCTGCTCTCGAGCTAGTAGGCTGAAACGGGGCTCATCTTGATGCGAGCGGGACTCTCGTGCTTGCTCTCAAGTGGAGACGAGCATGTTGGGGAACTTCTTGAGTTGCAGCAAGGGTGTGAATGACCCTTTGGAAGTTCCAGAGGTTAGGTGTGATTAGCCTCGACACGCCTCAGCGGAAATGGGCCTCATCTCGCCTGGAGGGGAAAACCTCCTGGATTTTCTCGAGTTGCGGCAGGTGCTCTCGACTTACGACGGGGACCTCAGGGACCCGCTCTGATGGCCTCAGGAAAGGCCAGTCCCCATGCGAGTTGCTCGGGGTACTCTCGGGATTCCACTCCCGTATATGCCGGGGCCTAAGTCCTTTGTGGAGTCGGTGCCGGAACCTGAGGATACCTCTCCAGGCCAGACATGGATCTTGGGGTACTTCTGGAGTCTCCCAAGGGGGTCAGTGCTCGTCTCGAGGGGAGGCATGCACGTGCGCTTTCCTCCCGAGCTGTAGCAGCAGTGTCACGCTTCCCTTCGCGTGGATCAAGGCATCTGTGGCTTTCCCTCGAGGTTTCCACGAGGCTTTCCCACGAGGCTTTCCCACAGGGCTGTCCCACGTGCCACCTTGGTGCGAGTCGATCCTCGGCTTGAAATTCGAGGGCAGTGCAGGGAAAACAGTTTTCCCTGGAATGGACTGAAATATCTGGGGGACTCTGGAATGGTGGCACGACCCTGGAGTTCCTCTAGCCTTTCCTGTGGAGAGCGCTTCCTCTTGAGATGCGACGGGAACGCGGAATTTCTTTCCCAACCACGAGGGGAAATGATACCTCCTCTCGAGCTAGGAGGCGGAAATGGGGCCTCTGGATGTGGGCGGGACTCTCGTGCTTCCTCTCGAGTGGAGACGGGTATGTCGGGAACTTCTTGAGTTGCAGCAAGGGTGTGAAGGACCCTTTGGAAGTTCCAGAGGTCAGGTGTTATAAGCCTCGAGTCGCCTCTGCGGAAATGGGCCTCATCTCGCCTGGAGGGGAGAACCTCCTGGATTTTCTCGAGTTGCGGCAGGTGCTCTCGACTTACGACAGGGACCTCAGAGACCGCTCTGGTGGCCTCAGTAAAGACCAGTCCCCATGCGGTTACTCAGGGCCTCTCGGGGGTTCCTCTCCCGTCGATGCCAGGGCCTAAGACCTTGTGTGGAGTCGGT
>NW_017205147.1:0-5393 GCF_001704415.2 Capra hircus
CAAATAACAATCTGAAAGGGAATTGAAACAAACAATTCCCCTTCAATCATGTCAACATTAATAAAAGACTTTGCTATGGATGGAATGAGGATGACAAGACTGGCACACTGGAAATGATACATGATTGCTGAAAAACCCTCAAGCCATGACAGAGACTCCATAGCGATGACAAGACTTCAGTTGGCAAAACCGTGGAATGCATCTGCCATCTGAAATGAAGATTCAATATGAATTACAAAAGGCTGAAAGGTGGCTGCTAAACCACAAAAGATGCCAGCATTCTTGGCCTCCAGAGGAGAATTCAATCCAGGGCAAGTGACGAAGCTTGATGGCTCAGAGGTTTTCTGTGAAAAAGTTTGATTCAAGTAGAAAAGAGATCGAGAGAGCTGCTGACGTAGACATTCAAAGGGGGAAGAAAGAGTACCCCCTGCTAGTCTTTAGCCAGATGTTATACAGCCACTAGCAGTCTGCTAAGGAAAGAAAGACAATGTCTCAGAGAATGGCACCAGGCCCCTCACCCACAGCATGCATTGAGATCACATTGGCAGCAGATGAGTCATCCCAGGCCAGAAAATGATGGACATGAATCTTGAAGAAAGGCAGATTTCCAAGCAAATATATAGTTTCATTCACAGAGGTTAAGAGAACCAGGTATGAGTAAGACAAACCGGTTTGTCGAGTCGTTTCTGAGCCTTAGGGGGAACTGACCTGAAGACATTAACATACCTTAAGACAAACATTTCCATAAGAACAATGCATTGCTTAGTTCAAGGTTTGAGAAAAGTTAATTCAGGTGGAGCCAGGAGTTGTCATGGCAAACAGAATTTTCAGAGAAACCTTCTTTTACATTTGTATCAAGATGGAGAAAAAAAACCGCAGCCTCTTTGGTCTCCTCCTGCCTCTTAAGAGAGAGAAAAAAACGTCTGACACTTGCAGTTTATTTTCTCTGTCTGGAGACCCCTGGCCTTCCTGCCTGTTATCCTCTCCAGGCCTGTAGGAAGCAATCCACTCGGCTGCTTGGGAAAAGCGCGCGGGTCTGAGCTGTATGCAAAGGGGTGAAGCGGTAAAACCCTCGGCCCAAAGGCGAGGCTTTTCTGCGATCGCCATTTCAGTCGGCTCCGAGACTGCAAACAAAGGGCAGAAGACATGGTTCCCTGCTCCGCCGAGTCGAGTTCCCTTACCTGTGGTCCACAGCCCTGCGCTCTGCTCGCTGGATGCCAATCGACGGGGACCAGGAGCCCACGAAACGAGCAGTCCCAGCTGCAATGGCGAGCCTGAGAGCACAACTGGGGACCCCTGCCCCGAGGCGCCGCCATGTTCACCCCGCCAGACCCGCTCCGCGTGAGCCGCGCCCTGACCAGCCGCCCAGGCTCGCCCCGCCCGAGGCGCGCACGGTGCGCCCGCCCCACGCCCCTGCCAGGCCAGGCCCGCGGGACCGCGACTGCCTCCAGGGGAAACACAAGGACAAGCAGATCCACCCCACCGAGACAACCCAAGCTTTTTCTCAGCTCATCTGTCTATGATTTAGGGATAAGAAGCAAAGATGACCTAGGACAGCCATGATATTCTATAGAGCCAGACCCTGGCGCGCAGAGGCTTGAAGAGGGCCGGGAGCGCTGCCTGAAACAGCAAGCCTCTGTAGCATAGCGGTTAGGCAGGCTGGTAAGTCAGGCAGACTAGGGTCTGTAGGTCAGGAGTTCAAGTCCCGGGTTTAACTCTTTCCCTTTTAGGGGGCGGGGGACCACAAGAGGCGGGGCTTAGACCAGAAAAGTTTCTTTTGATTTTAGAGGTTTATTGTGAAGCTTAGGGTTAGGGTTCGGGCAACCCCCAACTCGCTCGGGTTCGGGTTCGGGTTAGGGTTAGAATTCGGGGAACCCCCTCTTCTTAGAGTTCGGTTTGGGTTAGGGTTCAGGTCAGGGTCAGGGTTCAGGTTACGGTTAGGGCTTAAAGTGAGCGCTAATGGGGCCCATAGTTCTTTATTAGCCTGCCCTGGCGGGCCGAGGCTTGAAGAGTGCCTGGGAGCAGCATGAAACCGGGGGGCTTTGTTAGCATAGCGGTTAGGCTGACGGCCGAGTAAACATGCAATCTGGCTTTGTGGGTCAGAAGTTCCAGTCGGGCTTGCCTTTTTTGCTTTGAGCGGATGGGGGACGCAAGGGGCGGGGCTTAGGCAGAAAAGTTTCTTTTTCTTTTAGAGTTTTATTGTTAGGGTTAGGGTTAGGGTTAGGGTGCCGGCATCCCTCAACTTGTTAGGGTTCAGGTTCAGAGTTCGGGTTACGGGAATCCCCTCCCTTCTTAGGGTTTGGATTCGGGTTCGGGTTAGGGTTCAGGGTTCGGGTTTGGGGTTTGGGGTTTGGGGTTCCGGGTTCGGGTTCGGTTTGGGGTTTGGGGTTCCGATTAGGGGTTCAAGGTTCAGCTTAGGGGTTTGGGGTTTGGGGATCAGGTTATGGGTTCTCGGTTCAGATTAGGGGTTTGCAGTTGGGGTTTGGGGTTTGAGGATCGGGTTAAGGGTTTGGGGTTTGGGGCTCGCGGTTTGAGTTTGGGGCTTGGGTTTGGGGTTTGGGGATCAGGTTAGGGGTTCTCGGATTGGTTTAGAGGTTCGCAGTTGGGGTTTGGGGTTTGAGGTTAGGGTTAGGGGTTTGGGGTTTGAGGTTCACGGTTGGGGTTGGGGATTTGGGATTCGGGTTAGGGGTTTGGGGTTCGGTTTGGGTTTGGGGTTTGGTTAGGGGTTCGGGTTAGGATTTGGGGTTTGGGGTTCGGGGTAGGGATTCCGGTTCGGGTTAGGGGTTGGCAGTTTAGGTTAAGGCTTAGGGGTTTGGGGTTTGGAGTTTGGGATTTGGGTGAGGGTTCGCGGTTTGGGGTTCCAGTTATGGGTTTGGGGTTTGGGTTGAGGGTTGGGGTTGGGGATTAGGGGTTCGGTTTCTGGGTTGACGGTTTGGGTTAGGGATTAGGGGTTTAGGATTTGGGTTTGGGGTTTGGGGATTCGGGTTTGAGGTTCCGATTAGGGGTTGAGTATGTGAGGTTTGTGGTTCGGGGGTCGAGATTTGAGGTTTGGGGTTTGGGGTTCAGGGGATTGGGTTCATGGTTTGGGTTGGGGGTGTGAGGTGCAGTTTCGAGTTTTGCTGTTCGGGTTAGGAATTAGGGGTTGGCAGTTCGGGGTTCGGCTTAGAGGTTTTTGGGGTGTGCGGTTTTGGATTTGAGGTTTGGGGTTCCGGTTAGGGGTTTGGGGTTTGGGGTTCGGGTTAGCAGTTTGGAGTTTGGGTTTGGGGGTTGGGGTTTCGGGGTTTAGGGTTCGGTTTTGGTGTTTGCGGTTTGGGATTTGGGGTTTGAGGTTAGGGGTTTGCGATTCGGGTTAGGGTTTGGGGTTCGGGTTCGGGGTGTGGGGTGGGGGTACAGGTTAGGGGTTTGGGTTCAGGGTTTGGGGTTCGGTTTAGGGGTGTGCGGTTTGGGTTTGGGTTTGGGGTTCGGGCTAGTGGTTTGGGGTTCGGGGTTGGGTTCTGGATTGGGGTTCGGAGTTATGGATTCGGGGTTTGGGCTACGTGTTTCAGGATTTGCGGTTCGGGGCTTGAGGGTCGGGGTTTGGGTTTGGGGTTTTAGGGCTCGGGTTAGGGGTTTGGGTTAGGGTTAGGGGTTCACGTACGGGTTAGGTGTTTGGGGTTCGGAGTTTGGGGATTGGGTTAGGGGTTTTGAGTTCGGGTAAGGGGTTTGGAGTTCCCTGTTCAGGGTTTGGGGTTTGCGGTTGGGATAGGGGTTCAGATTCAGGATATGGGGTTTGGGGTTCGGGTTCCATGTTTGGGTATGTGGTTGGGTTTGGGGTATGTGTTCATTGTTTGGGGTTTGAAAGCCCTCCTTGCAGGGAGCTAGGTGCGCCTCAGGGCAGAGCTCTGGCTCTGCTCAGAGCCCCGATCTGGCAGAGTCCGTCGCGAGGCTGCTCTGCCATGGGCGAGCCTTGCCAGACTTATTGCTTTTAGGCTCTCCCCAGGAAGGAGCTGGCTGAGCGAGCCTGGGAGACGCCACTGGGCTTCCTGGCTCAGCTCCAATCCTGCCTTGCCTTTGCACTAGGTGCCAAGCGTCTTGGGGAGGTTAGGGGCTGGTGTTGCACACTGCCAAGGGCTCAGCAGTGAGAGTTCTGTCAAGAGGGGAAGGGCAACTGCAGGGCTCCTTCAGCGGTTTCTTGGCCGCCCAGACTCAGCGCCACCGGAGAGCACCAGGTTCCAGGGCCCCTGGCTGGGTTTTCAGCCCCACACGAGGCTGATCCTTGGGTGCCCAGAAAGTGTATGACAGACGTAGGTTCCTAGCACTCTCCTCCCCAGCAGAGACATGTGCAGGTGTTTGGGGCCTGATCCTGCGTGTCTGGGTTCCGCCACAGCCCAACTCAGGGGAAGCAGCCCCTGAGGCAAGACCTGCTGGAGGAGCCCTGCGCCCCCGCCTGATAGGCGAGTGCACAGCCAGCAGGGAAGCGAGCCTCCTCGGGGGAAGAGGAGGCAGCCCAGCCCGTCAAGTGAAAGCCCTGCTTGCACGGAGCTAAGTGCGCCTCCAGTACGGCAGAGCTCTAGCTCTGCTCAGAGCCCCGATCTGGCAGAGTTCCTGGCGCGAGGCTGCTCTGCCGGGGGCTAGCCTTGCCCAGACTTGCCTTGCTTTTAGGCTGCCTCTCCAGGAAGGAGCAGGCAGCAGGAGCTGGAGTCGCCACTGGCGCCTTTCTTGCCTCAGCTCCAATCCTGCCTTGCCTTTGCACTTAGGTCCCAGTCCTCCTTAAGGAGAGCTTAGGGCTGGTGGGTTGCACACTGCCAAGGGCTCCAGCAGTGAGAATTCTGTCAGAGGGAAGGGAAGGGCAACTGCAGGGCTCCTCCAGCGGTTGCTTGCCGCCCAGATTCAGCGCCACACGGAGAGCACCAGGCTCCCAGGGCCCCTGGCTGGGGTTTTCAGCCCCGCACACACGGAGGCTGATTCCTTGGGTGCCCAGAAAGTGTATGACAGACGTAGGTTCCCTAGCACTCTCCTCCCCAGCAGAGACATGTGCAGGTGTTTGGGGCCTGATCCTGCGTGTCTGGGTTCCTGCCCACAGCCCAACTCAGGGGAAGCAGCCCCTGAGGCAAGACCTGCTGGAGGAGCCCTGCGCCCCGCCTGATAGGCGAGTGCAGCCAGCAGGGAAGCGAGCCTCCTCGGGGAAAGGGAGGCAGCAGTCCCGTCAAGCTGAAATCCCTGCTTACACGAAGCTAAGTGCGACTCCAGTACGGCAGATCTCTAGCTCTGTTCAGAGGCCCGATCTGGCAGAGTTCCTGGCCAAGATGCTCTGCCATAGGCGAGCCTTGCGCAGACTTGCCTTGCTTTAAGGCTCCCTCCCCAGGAAGGAGCAGGCTGTGTGAGGCTCGGAAACGCCACTGGCGCCTTCCTGG
>NW_017205148.1:0-5393 GCF_001704415.2 Capra hircus
CGAGAAAAGAATTCCTGCATTCCGGTCGCATCTCAAGAGGAGGCGCTCTCTACAGGAAAGGCAAGAGGAACTCCAGGGTCGTGCCACCATTCCCAGAGTCCCCCAGATGTCTCAGTACATTCCAGGGAAACCTGTTTTCCCTGCCCTGCCTCGACTTTCAAGCTGAGGATCGACTCACACCACGGTGGCACGTGGGACAGCCCTGTGGGAAAGCCTCGAGGGAAAGCCACAGATCCCTTGATCCACGCAAAGGGAAGCGTGACACTGCTGCTACAGCTCGGGAGGAAATCGCATGTCCCTGCCCACACTCGAGATGCAGAATGACTTTCCTCGGGAGACTCCAGAAGTACCCCAAGATCCATGTCAGCACTGGAGAGGAATCCTCAGGTTTCGGCACCGACTCCACTCAAGATCTTAGGCCCCGGCATCGACGGGAGAGGAATCCCGAGAGGCCCGAGCAACTCGCATGGGGACTGGCCTTTCCTGAGGCCACCAGAGCGGGTCCCTGAGATCCCCGTCGAAAGTCGAGAGCACCTGCCGCAACTCGAGAAAATTCAGGAGGTTCTCCCCTCCAGGCGAGATGAGGCCCATTTCCGCTGAGGCGTATCGAGGCTAATCACACCTAACCTCTGGAACTTCCAAAGGGTCCTTCACACCCTTGCTGCAACTCAAGAATTTCCCGACATACCGTCTCCACTCGAGAGGAAGCACGAGAGTCCCGCCCACATCCAGAGGAGCCCCGTTTCCGCCTCCTAGCTCGAGAGGAGGGATCCTTTCCCTGCGTGATCGGGAAAGAATTCCTGGCCTTCCGTCGCATCTCAAGAGGAGGCGCTTTCCACAGGAAAGGCGAGAGGAACTCCAGGGTCGTGCCTCCATTCCCAGAGTCCCCCAGATGTCTCAGTCCGTTCCAGGGAAACCTGTTTTCCCTGCACTGCCTCGACTTTCAAGCCGAGCATCGACTCACACCACGGTGGCACGTGGGACAGCCCTGTGGGAAAGCCTCGTGGGAAAGCCTCCTGGGAAAGCCTCGTGGGAAAGCCTCGAGGGAAGCCACAGATCCCCTTGATCCACGCGAAGGGAAGCGCGACACTGCTGCTACAGCTCGGGAGGAAAGCGCACGTGCATGCCCCACTCGAGACAAGGACTGACTCCCCTGGGGAGACTCCAGAAGTACCCCAAGATCCATGTCAGCACTGGAGGCGGAATCCTCAGGTTCGGCACCGACTTCACACAAGGTCTTAGGCCCCGGCATCGACGGGAGATGAATCCCGAGAGGCCCCGATCAACTCGCATGGGGACTGGCCTTTCCTGAGGCCACCAGAGCGCGCGTCCCTGAGGTCCCCGTCGTAAATCGAGAGCACCTGCCACAACTCGAGAAATCCAGGAGGTTCTCCCCTCCAGGCGAGATGAGGCCATTCCAGCTGAGGTGTCTCGAGGCTAATCACATCTAACCTCTGGAACTCCCAATGGGTCCTTCACACTCTTGCTGCAACTTAAGAAGTTCCCCGACATACCCGTCTCCACTCGAGAGGAAGCACGAGAGTCCCGCCCACATCCAGAGGAGCCCCGTTTCCGCCTCCTAGGTCGAGAGGAGGGATCCTTTTCCTGCGTGGTCGGGAAAGAATTCCCAGCGTTCCGTCGCATCTCAAGGGGAGGCGCTCTCCACAGGAATGGCGAGAGGAACTCCAGGGTCGTGCCACCATTCCTAGAGTCCCCAGATGTCTCAGTCCATTCCAGGGAATCTGTTTTCCCCGCACTGCCTCGACTTTCAAGCCGAGGATCGACACACACCACGGTGGCACGTGGGACAGCCCTGTGGGAAAGACTCGTGGGAATCCTCCTGGGAAAGCCTCGAGGGAAAGCAGATCCCTTGATTCACGCGAAGGGAAAGCGTGACACTGCTGCTACAGCTCGGAAGGAAAGCACACGTGCATGCCCCCACTCGAGACGAGGACTGACTCCCCTGGGAGACTCCAGAGAACCCAAGATCCATGTCAGCACTGGAGAGGAATCCTCAGGTTCCGGCACCGACTCCACACAAGGTCTTAGGCCCCGGCATCGACGGAGAGGAATCCGAGAGCCCCGAGCAACTCGCATGGGACTGGCCTTTCCTGAGGCCACCAGAGCGGTCCCTGAGGTCCCCGTAGTAAGTCGAGAGCACCTGCCGTACCTCGAGAAAATCCAGGAGGTTCTCCCCTCCAGGCGAGATGAGGCTCATTTCCGCTGTGGCGTCACGAGGCTAATCACATCTAACACCTGGAACTTCCAAAGGGTCCTTCACACCCTTGCCTGCAACTCAAGAAGTTCCCGACATACCCGTCTCCACTCGAGAGGAAGCCGACGAGAGTACCGCCCACATCCAGAGGAGCCCCGTTTCCCCCTCCTAGCTCGAGAGGAAGGATCCTTTCCCTGCCGTGGTCGGGAATGAATTCCCGGCGTTCCCGTCGCATCTCAAGAGAAGGCGCTCTCCACAGGAAAGGCGAGAGGAACTGCCAGGGTCGTGCCACCATTCCCTGAGTCCACCAGATGTCTCAGTCCATTCCAGGGAAACCTGTTTTCCCTGAACTGCCTCGACTTTCAAGCCGAGGATCGACTCACACCACGGTGGTACGTGGGACAGCCCTGTGGGAAAGCCTCATGGGGAAAGCCTCAAGGGAAAGCCACAGATCCCTTGATCCACGCGAAGGGAAGCGTGACACTGCTGCTACAGCTCGGGAGGAAAGCCACGTGCATGCCCCCACTCGAGACGAGGACTGACTCCCCTGGGGAGACTCCAGAAGTACCCCAAAATCCATGTCAGCACTGGAGAGGAATCCTCAGGTTCTGGCACCGACTCCACACAAGGTCTTAGGCCCCGGCATCGACGGGAGAGGAATCCCGATAGGCCCCGAGCAACTCACATGGGGACTGGCCTTTCCTAAGGCCACCAGAGCGGATCCCTGAGGTCCCCGTCGTAAGTTGAGAGCCCCTGCCGCAACTCGAGAAAATCCAGGAGGTTGTCCCCTCCAGGTGAGATGAGGGCCCATTTTCGCTGAGGTGTCTCGAGGCAAATCACACCTAACCTCTGGAAATTCCAAAGGGTCCTTCACACCCTTGCTGCAACTCTAGAAGATCCCCAACATACCCGTCTCCACTCGAGAGGAAGCACGAGAGTCCCCGCCCACATCCAGAGGAGTCCCATTTCCACCTCATAGGCTCGAGAGGAGGGATCCATTCCCTGCGTGGGTCGGAAAAGATTCCCGGCGTTCCCGTCGCATCTCAAGAGGAGGCGCTTCTCCACTGGAAAGGCGAGAGGAACTTCAGGGCCGTGCCACCATTCCCAGAGTCCCCCAGATGTCTCAGTCCATTCCAGGGAAACCTGTTTTCCCTGCACTGCCTCGACTTTCAAGCCGAGGATCGACTCACACCACGGTGGCACGTGGGACAGCCCTGTGGGAAAGCCACGTGGGAAAAGCCTCATGGGAAAGCCTCGAGGGAAAGCCCCTGATCCCTTGATCCACGCGAAGGGAAGCGTGACACTGCTGCTACAGCTCGGGAGGAAAGGGCACGTGCATGCCCCCACTCGAGACGAGGACTGACTCCCCTGGGGAGACTCACATTCAGAGGAACCCCGTTTCCGCCTGGCAGCTCGAGATGAAGGATCCCTATCCTGCTTAGTCAGGAAAGTTTTTTCGGCGTTCCCTTGGCATCTCAAGAGCAAGGGCTCTCAATAGGAAAGGCGAGAGGTACTCCAGGGTCGTGCCACCATTCGAAGAGTCCCCCATATGTCTCAGTCCATTTCAGAGGAACCTGTTTTCCCTGCACTGCCTCGACTTTCAAGCCGAGGATCCACTCACACCATGGTGGCACGTGGGACAGCCCTGTGGGAAAGCCTCGTGGGAAAGCCTCGAGGGAAAGCCAAAGATCCCTTGATCCCCACGACGGGAAGCGTGACACTTCTGCACACTGTCCCTGAGGTCACGGTCTTATGTCGAGAGCACCTGCCGCAACTCGAGAAAATCCAAGAGGTTCTCTGCTGCAGTCTAGATGAGGCCCATTTTCTCTGCGGCGTCTCGAGAGTAATCACACCTAAACTCTGGAACTTCCAAAGGGGTCCTTCACACCCTTGGCTGCAACTCAAGAAGTTCCCCGACATACCCGTCTCCACTCGAGAGGAAGCACGAAAGTCCCGCCCACATCCAGAGGAGACCCGTTTCCGCCTCCTAGCTCTTGAGGAGGGATCCTTTCACTGCGTGTTCGGGAAAGAATTCCCGGCGTTTCCGTCGCATCTAAAGAGGAGGCGCTCTCCACAGGAAAGGCGAGAGGAACTCCAGTGTCGTGCCACCATTCCCAGAGTCCCCCAGATGTCTCAGTCCATTCCAGGGAAACCTGTTTTCCCTGCACTGCATCGACTTTCAAGCCGAGGATAGACTCACAGCACGGTGGCACGTGGGACAGCCCTGTGGGAAAGCCTCGTGGGAAAGCCTCGAGGGAAACCCACAGACCCCGTGATCCTCGCGAAGGGAAGCGGGAAACTGCTGCTACAGCTCGGAGGAAAGAGCACGTGCATGCCCCACTCCATACGAGGACTGACTCCGCTGGGGAGACTCCAGACGTACCCAAGATCCATGTCAGAACAGGAGAGGAATCCTCCGGTTGGGGCACCAACTCCACTCAAGGTCTTAGGACCTGGCATCGACGGGAGAGAAATCCCGACAGTACCCGAGCAACTCGCATGGGGACTGGCCTTTCCTGAGGCCACCAGAGCGGGTCCCGGAGGTCCCTTCGTAACTCGAGAGCACCTGCCGCAACTCGAGAAAATCCAGGAGGTTCACCCCTCCAGGCGAGATGACGCCCGTTTCCCCTGAGGCGTCTCGAAGCTAATCACACCTAACTTCTGGAAGTTCCAAACGGTCCTTCACACCCTTGTTGCAACTCAAGAAGTTACCCGACATACCCGTCTCCACTCGAGAATAAGCACGAGAGTCCCGCCCACCTCCAGAGGAGCCCCGTTTCCGCCTCATAGCTCGAGAGGAGGGATCCTTTCCCTGCGTGGTCAGTCAAGAATTCCCGGGGTTCCCGTCGCTTCTGAAGAGGAGGCGCTCTCCAGAGAAGAGGCGAGAGCCACCGTTAATACAGTCCCCAGAAATCTCAGTCCATTCCAGGGAAACCTGTTTTCCCTGTCCTACCTCAACTTTCAAGCCAAGGATCGACTCACTAAACGGTGCCACGTGGAACAGCCCTGTGGGAAAGCCTCGTTGGAAGCCTGGTGGGAAAGCCTCGAGGGAAAGCCACAGATCCTTGATCAGGGAAGGGAAGCGTGCTGCTGGCTTGGGAGGAAAGCGCAGGTGCATGCCCCCAAAGAGAGGAGGACTGGGCCGGAGACCCCAGAACCCAAGGTCCATGGCACTGGA
>NW_017205149.1:0-5392 GCF_001704415.2 Capra hircus
GCAGAAGAGTCCTGCCACATCCAGAGGAGCCCCGTTCCGCCTCCTAGCTCGAGAGGAGGGATCCTTTCACTGTGTGGTCGCGAAAGAATTCCGGCATTCCCGTCGCATCTCAAGAGGAGGCACTCTCCACAGGAAAGGTGAGAGGAACTCCAGGGTCATGCCACCATTCCCAGAGTCCCCCAGATGTCTCAGTCCATTCCAGGGAAACCTGTTTTTCCTGCACTGTCTCGACGTTGAAGCCGAGGATCGACTCACACCACGGTGGCACGTGGGACAGCCATGTGGGAAAGCCTCGTGGGAAATCCTCTTGGGAAAGCCTCAAGCGAAAGCCACAGATCCCTTGATCCACGCCTATGGAAGCGTGAAAAGGCTGTTACAGCTAGGGAGGAAAGCGCACGTGCATGCCCCACTCGAGCCGAGGACTGACTCCCCTGGGAGACTCCAGAAGTACCCCAAGATCCATGTCAGCACTGGCGAGGAATTCTCAGGTTCCGGCACCGACTCCACACAAGATCTTAGGCCCTGGCATCGACGGGTGACGAATCCCGAGAGGCCCCGAGCAACTCACATGGTGACTGGCCTTTCCTGAGGCCACCAGAGCGGGTCCCTGAGGTCCCTGTCGTAAGTCGAGAGCACCTGCCTCAAATCGAGAAAATCCAGGAGGTTCTCCCTCCAGGCGAGATGAGGCCCATTTCTGCTGAGGCGTCTCCAGGCGAATCACACCTAATCTCTGGAACTACCAAAGGCTCATTCACACCCTTGCTGCAACTCAAGAAGTTCCCCAACATACCGTCTGCCACTCGAGTTGAAGCACGAGAGTCCCGCCCATGACGAGATGAGACCCGTTTCCGCCTCCTAGCTCGAGAGAAAGGATCCTTTTCCCTGCGTGGTCGGGAAAAGAATTCCCGGCGTTCCCGTCGCATCTCAAGAGGAGGCGCTCTACACAGGAAAGGCAAGAGGCACTCCAGGGTCGTGCCACCATTCCCAGAGTCCCCCAGATATTCAGTCCATTCCAGGGAACCCTGTTTTCGCTGCACTGCCTCGACTTTCAAGCCGAGGATCCACTCACACCACGGTGGCACGTGGGACAGCTCTGTGGTAAAGCCTCGTTGAAAGCCTCAAGTGAAAGCCACAGATCCCTTGATCCACGCGAGGGGAAGCGTGACACTGCTGCTACAGCTCGGGAGGAAAGCGCAGGTGCATGGCCCCACTCGAGACGAGGACTGACTCCACTGGGGAGACTCCAGAAGTACCCCAAAATCCAGGTCAGCACTGGAGAGGAATGCTCAGGTTCCTTCACCGACTCCACACAAGATCTTAGGCACCGGCATAGACGGGAGAGGAATCCCTAGAGGCCCCCGAGCACCTCGCAAGGGGACTGGCCTTTCCTGAGGCCACCAGAGCGGGTCCCTGAGGTCCCCGTCGTAAGTCGAGAGCACCTGCCACAACTCGAGAAAATCCAGGAGGTTCTCCCCTCCAGGCGAGATGAGGCCCAATTCCGCTGAGGCGTCTCGAGGCTTATCACACCTATCCCCTGAAACCTACAAAGGGTCCTTCACACCATTGTTGCAACTCAACAAGTTCCCCGACATACCCGTGTCCACTCGAGAGGAAGCAGGAGAGACCCTCCCACATCCAGAGGAGCCCTGTTTCCGCCTCCTAGCTCGAGAGGAGGGATCCTTTCCCTGCGGGGTCGGGAAAGAATTCCCGGCGTTCCCATCGCATCTCAAGAGGAGGCGCTCTCCACAGGAAACGCGAGAGGAACTCCAGGGTCGAGCCACATTCCCAGAGTCCCCCAGATGTCTCAGTCCATTCAAGGGTAATCTGTTTTCCCTGCACTGCCTCGACTTTCAAGGCGAGGATCGACTCACACCACGGTGGCACGTGGGACAGCCCTGTGGGAAAGCCTTGTGGGAAAGCCTCGTGGGAAAGCCTCGAGAGAAAGCCACATATCCCTTGATCCAAGCAAAGGGAAGCGTGACACTGCTGCTTCAGCTCGGGAGGAAAGCGCACGTGCATGCCCCCACTCGAGACGAGGACTGACTCTCCTGGGGTGTCTCCAGAAGTACCCCAAGATCCATGTCAGCACTGGAGAGGAATCCTCAGGTTCCGGCACCGAATCCACAAAAGGTCTTAGGCCCCGGCATCGACGGGAGAGGAATCCCGAGAGGCCGTCCAGCAACTCGCATGGGGACTGGCTTTTCCTGAAGCCACAAGTGCGGGTCCCTAAGGTCCCCGTCGTAAGTCGGGAGCAACCTGTTACAACTCGCGAAAATCCACGAGGTTCTCCCCTCCAAGCGAGATGAGGCCCATTTCCACTGAGGCGTCTCGAGGCTAATCACACCTAACCTCTGGAACTTCCAAACGGTTCTTCACACCCTTTGCTGCAACTCAAGAAGTTCCCCGACCTACCGGTCTCCACAAAGAAGAAGCGCGGAAGTTCCGCCCACATCCAAAGGAGTCCCGTTTCTGCCTCCTGGCTCGAGACAAGGATCCTTTCCCTGCGTGATCGGGAAAGAATTCCGGCGTACCCGTCGCATCTTAAGTGGAGGCGCTCTCCACAGAAAAGTCGAGAGGAACTCCAGGGTCTTGCCACATTCCCAGAGTCCCCCAGATGTCTCAGTCCATTCCAGGGAAACCTGTTTTCCCTTCACTGCCTCGACTTTCAAGCCGAGGATCGACATCGACACACACCACGGTGGCACGTGGGACAGCATTTTGGGAAAGCCTCGAAGGAAAGGCACAGATCCCTTGACCCATGCGAAGAGAAGCGTGACACTGCTACTACAGCTTCAGGAGGAAATCGCACGTGCAGGCCCCCACTCGGGACGAGGACTGACTCCCTAGGGAGACTCCCGAAGTACCCCAAGTTCCATGTCAGCACTGGAGAGGAATCCTCAGGTTCCGGCACAGACTCCACACAAGGTCTTATGCCCCGGCATCGACGGGAGAGAAATCCCGAAAGGCTCCCGAGCAACTCACATGAGGACTGGCCTTTCCTGAGGCCACCAGAGCGGGTCCCTGTGGTCCCCGTCGTAAGTCGAGAGCACCTGCTGCAACTCGAGAAAATCCAGGAGGTTCTCCCCTCCAGGCGAGATGAGGCACATTTCCGCTGAGGCGTCTCGAGTCTAATCACACCTAACCTCTGGAACTTCCAAAGGGTCCCTCACACCCTTTCCGCAACCCAAGAAGTTCCGACATACCCGTCTCCACTCGAGAGGAAGCACGAGAGTCCCTCCCACATCCAGAGGAGCCTCGTTTCCGCCTCCTAGCTCGAGAGGAGGGATCCTTTCCCTGTGTGGTCGGGAAAGAATTCCCGGCGTTCCTGTCGCATCTCAAGAGGAGGCGCTCTCCACAGGAAAGGAGAGAGGAACTCCAGGGTTGTGCCCCATTCCCAGAGTCCCGCAGATGTCTCAGTCCATTCCAGGGAAACCTGTTTTCCCTGCACTGCCTCGACTTTCAAGCCGAGGATCGACTCACACCACAGTGGCACGTGGGACAGCCCTGTGGGAAGCCTCGTGGGAAAGCCACAGATCACTTGATCCACGCGAAGGGGAGCATGACACTGCTGCTACAGCTCGGGAGGAAAGTGCACGTGCATGGCCCACTCGAGACGAGGACTGACACCATGGGGGGACTCCAGAAGTACCCAAGATCCATGTCAGCACTGGAGAGTAATCATCAGGTTCCAGCACCGACTCCACACATCTTAGGCCCCGGCATCGACGGGAGAGGAATCCCGACAGGCCCGAAGCAACTCGCATGGGGACTCGCCTTTCCTGAGGCCACCAGAGCGGGTCCCTGAGGTCCCCGTCGTTGAGAGCACCTGCCGCAACTCGAGAATATCCAGGAGGTTCTCCCTCAAGGCGACATGAGGCCCATTTCCGCTGATGCGTCTCGAGTCTAATCACATCTAACATCTGGAACTTCCAAAGGGTCCTTCACACCCTTGCTGCAACTCAAGAAGTTCCCCGACATACCCGTCTCCACTCGAGAGGAAGCACGAGAGTCCCGCCAACATCCAGAGGAGCCCCGTTTCCCCTCCTAGCTCGAGAGGAGGGATCCTTTCACAGCGTGGTCGGGAAAGAATTCCCGGCGTTCCATTGCATCTCAAGAGGAGGCGCTCTCCAAAGGAAAGGCGAGAGGAAGTCCAGGGTCGTGCCACCATTCCCAGAGTCCCCTGGATGTCTCAGTCCATTCCAGGGAAAACTGTTTTTCCCTGCACTGCCTCGACTTTCAAGCCGAGGATCGACTCACACCACGGTGGCACGTGGAACAGCCCTGTGGGAAAGTCTCGTGGGAAAGCCTCGAGGGAAAACCACATCCCTTGATCCACGCGAAGGGAAGCGCGACACTGCTGCTACAGCTCGGGAGGAAAGCGCACGTGCATGCCCCACTCGAGACGAGGACTGACTGCCCTGGGGAGACTCCAGAAGTACCCCAAGATCCATGTCTGCACTGGAGAGGAATCCTCAGGTTCCAGCACCTAGTCCACACGAGGTCTTAGGCCCTAGCATCGACGGGAGAGGAATCCCGAGAGGCCCCGAGCAACACGCATGGGGACTGTCCTTTCCTGAGGCCACAGAGCGGGTCCCTGAGGTCCCCGCGTAAGTCGAGAGCATCTGCCACAACTCGAGAAAATCCAGGAGGTTCTCCCCTCCAGGCGAGATGAGGCCCATTTCCCTGAGGCGTCTCGAGGCTAATCAAACCTAACCTCTGGAACTTCCAAAGGGTCCTTCACACCCTTGCTGCAACTCAAGAAGTTCCCCGACATACCGTCTCCACTCGAGAGGAAGCACGAGAGTCCGGACCACACCCAGAGGAGCCCCATTTCCGCCTC
Organism: Capra hircus; assembly: GCF_001704415.2. Taxonomy (NCBI): domain Eukaryota; kingdom Metazoa; phylum Chordata; class Mammalia; order Artiodactyla; family Bovidae; genus Capra; species Capra hircus. Next base: position 4,841 of record NW_017205149.1, read on the forward strand.
CTAGCTCGAGAGGAGGGATCCTTTCCCGGCGTGGTCGGGAAAGATTCCCGACGTTCCGTCACATCTCAAGAGGAGGCGCTCTCCACAGGAAAGGCGAGAGGAACTCCACGGTCGTGCCACCATTCCCAGAGTTCCCCAGGTGTCTCAGTCTATTCCAGGGAAACCTGTTTCCCCTGCACTGCCTCGACTTTCAAGCGAGGATCGACTCACCATGTTGGCACGTGGGTCAACTCTGTGGGAAAGCCTCGTGGGAAAAGCCTCGAGGGAAAGCCAAGATCCCTTGATCCAGCGAAGGGAAGCGTGACACTGCTGCTACAGCTCGGGAGGAAAGCGCACCTGCATGCCCCCACTCGAGACGAGGACTGACTCCCTGGGGAGACTCCAGAAAGTACCCCAAGATCCATGTCAGCACTGGAGAGAATCCTCAGGTTTCCGGCACCGACTCCACACAAGGTCTTAGGCCCGGCATCGACGGGAGAGGAATCCGAGAGGCCCCCGAGCAACTCGCATGGGGACCTGCCTTTCCTGAGGCCACCAGAGCGGGTCCTGATG
>NW_017205150.1:0-5392 GCF_001704415.2 Capra hircus
GAAGTTCCAAAGATGTTAGATGTGATTAGCCTCGAGCGCTCTCAGCGGAAATGAGCCTTATCTCGCCTGGAGGGAGACCTCCTGGATTTCTCGGTTGTGGCAGGTGCTCTCGACTTACGACGGGACCTCAGGGACCCCGCTCTGGTGGCCTCAGGAAAGGCCAATCCCCATGCGATTGCTCGGGGGGGGCCTCTCGGGATTCCTCTCCCATCGATGCTGGTCCTAAGACCTTGTGTGGAGTCAGTTCCCGACCTGAGGATTCCTCTCCAGTGCCGACATGGATCTTGGGGTACTTCTGGAGTCTCCCCAGGGAAGTCAGTCCTCGTCTCGAGTGAGGGCATGCACGTGCGCTTTCCTCCCGAGATGTAGCAGCAGTGTCACGCTTCCCTTCGCGGGATCAAGGGATCTGTGGCTTTCTCTGAGGCTTTCCCAAGAGGCTTTCCCACAGGGCTGTCCGCACGTGCCACCGTGGTGTGAGTCGATTCTCGCTTGAAAGTCGAGGCAGTGCAGGGAAAACAGGTTTCCCTGGAATGGACTAAGACAACTGGGGACTCTGGGAATGGTGGCACGACCTGGAGTTCCTCTCGCCTTTCCTGTGGAGAGCGTCTGCTCTTGAGATACGCCGGGAATTCTTTCCCAACCACGCAGGGAAAGGATCCCTCCTCTCGAGCTAGGAGCGGAAACGGGGCACCCCTGGATATGGCGGGACTCTTGTGCTTTCTCTCGTTTGGAGACGGGTTTTCGGGAACTTCTTGAGTTGCAGCAAGGGTGTGAAGACCCTTTGGAAGTTCCAGAGGTTAGGTGTGATTAGCCTCGAGATGCCTCAGCGGAAATGGGCCTCACTCGCCTGGAGGAAGAACCTACTGGATTTTCTCGATTGTGGCTGGTCCTCACGATAGACGACGGGGACCTCAGGGACACGCCTCTGGTGGCCTCAGGAAAGGCCGGTCCCTATGCGAGTTGTTCGGGGCCTCTCGGGATTCCTCTCCCTTCGATGCCGGAGCTTAAGTCCTTGTGTGGAGTCGGTGTCGAACCTGAGGATTCCTCTCCAGTGCTGACCTGGATCTTGGGTACTTCTGGAGTCTCCCCAGGGGAGTCAGTCTTCGTCTCGAGTGGGGACATGCACGTGCGCTTTCCTCCCGATCTGTAGCAGCAGTGTCGCGCTTCCCTCGCGTGGATCAAGGGATCTGTGGCTTTCCCTCGAGGCTTTCCCACGAGGCTTTCCCACGAGGCTTTCCCACGGGGCTTTCCCACAGGGCTGTCCCACGTGCCACCAGTGGTGTGAGTCGATCCTTGGCTTGAAAGTCAAGGCAGTGCAGGGAAAACAGGTTTCTCCTGAAATGGACTGAGACATCTGGGGGACTCTGGGAAGGGTGGCACGACCCTGGGGTTCCTCTCGCCTTTCCGGTGGGAGAGAGCCTCCTCTTGAGATGCGACCGGGAACGCCGGGAATTCTTTCCCGACCACGCAGGGAAAGGATTCCTCCTCTCGAGCTAGGAGGCCGAAAGCGGGACTACTCTGCATGTGGGCGGGACTCTCGTGCTTCCTCTCGAGTGTAGACAGGTATGTCGGGGAACTTCTTGAGTTGCAGCAAGGGTGTGAAGGACCCTTTGGAGGTTCCAGAGTTTAGGTGTGACTAGCCTCGAAACGCCTCATCGGAAATGGGCCTCATCTCGCCTGGCGGGGAGAACCTCCTGGATTTTCTCAAGTTGTGACAGGTGCTCTCGACTTACGATGGGGAACTCAGGGACCCCGCTCTGGTGGCCTCAGGAAAGGCCAGTCCCCATGCGAGTTGCTCTGGGACCTCTGGGGATTCCTCTCCCGTCGATGCCGGGGCCTAAGACCTTGTGTGGAGTCCGGTGCTGGAACCTGAGCATTCCTCTCCAGTGCTGACATGGATCTTGGGGTATTTCTGGAGTCTTCAGTGGAGTCAGACCGTGTCTTGAATGGGGGCATGCACGTGCACTTTCCTCCCGAGCTGTAGCAGCAGTGTCCATGCTTCCCTTCTCGAGGATCAAGGGATCCAGTGGCTTTCCCTCGAGGCTTTCCCACGAGGCTTTCCCACGAGGCTTTCCCACAGGGATGTCCCACGTGCCACCGTGGGTGTGAGTCGATCCTCGGCTTGAACGTCGAGGCAGTGCAGGGAAAACAGGTTTCCCTGGAATGGACTGAGACATCTGGGGACTCTGGGAATGTGGCACGACCCTGGAGTTCCTCTCGCCTTTCCTGTGGAGAGTGCCTCCTCTTGAGATGTGATGGGAACGCCCCGGGAATTCTTTCCCGACCACGCAGGAAATGGATCCCTCCTATCGAGCTAGGAGGCGGAAACGGGGCTCCTCTGGATGTGGGCGGGACTCTCGTGCTTCCTCTCCAGTGGAGACGGGTATGTCGGGGAACTACTTGAGTTTGCAGCAAGGGTGTGAAGACCCTTTGTATGTTCCAGAGGTTAGCTCTGATTAGCCTCGAGATCCTCAGCACGAATGGGCCTCATCTCGCCTGGAGGGGAGAACCTCCTTGCTTTTCTCGAGTTGAGGCAGGTGCTATCGATCTACGTCGGGGACCTCAGGACCCGCTCTGGTGGCCTCAGGAAAGGCCAGTCCTCATGCGAGTTGCTCGGGCGGCATCTCGGGATTATCTCCCGTCGATGCCAGGGCCTAAGACCTTGTGTGGAGTCGGTGCCAGACCCTGAGGATTCCTCTCTAGTGCTGACTAGGATCTTGGAGTACTTCTGGAGTCTCCTCAGCGGAGTCAGTTCTTGTCTCGAGTGGGAGAATGCACGTGCAATTTCCTCCCGAGCTGTAGCAGCATTGTCACGCTTCTCTTCGCGTGGATCAAGGGATCAGGGCTTTCCCTCGAGGCTTTCCAATGAGTCTTTCCCACGAGGCTTTCCCACAGGGATGTCCCACGTGCCAACGTGGTGTGAGTCGATCCTCGGCTTGAAAGTCGAGGCAGTGCAGGGAAAACATGTTTCCCTGGAATGGACTGAGACATCTGGGGACTCTGGGAATGTGGCACGACCCTGGGGTTCCTCTCGCCTTTCCTGTGGGAGCGCCTCCTCTTGAGATGCCGACGTAAACGCCGGGGATTCTTTCCCGACCACGCAGGGAAAAGGATCCCTCCTCTCGAGCTAGGGGGCAGAAACGGGGCTCCTCTGGATGTGGGCCGGAATCTCGTGCTTCCTATCGAGTGGAGACGGGTATGTCGGGGAACTTCTTGAGTTACAGCAAGGGTGTGAAGGACCCTTTGGAAGTTCCAGGGGTTAGGTGTGATTAGCCTCGAGACGCCTCAGCAGAAATGGGCCTCATCTCGCCTGGAGGGGAGAACCTCCTGGATTTTCTCGAGTTGCGGCAGGTGCTCTCGACTTACGACGGGGATATCAGGGACCCGCTCTGGTGCCCTCAGGAAAGGCCAGTACCCATGAGAGTTGCTCGGGAGCCTCTTGGATTCCTCTCCCGTCGATGCCAGGGCCTAAGACATTGTGTGGAGTCCGGTGCCGGAACCTGAGGATTCCTATCCAGTGCTGACATGGACCTTCGGGTACTTCTGGAGTCTCCCCAGGGGAGTCAGTCCTCGTCTCGAGTGGGGGCATGCACGTTCGCTTTCTTCCCGAGCTGTAGCAGCAGTGTCACGCTTCCCTTCGCGTGGATCAAGGCATGTTTGGCTTTCCCTCGAGGCTTTCCCACGAGGGCTTTTCCCAAGGGGCTGTCCCACGTTCCACGTTGTGTGAGTCGATCCTCGGCTTGAAAGTCGAGGAAGTGCAGGGAAAACAGGTTTCCCTGGAATGGACTGAGACATCTGGGGAACTCTGGAATGGTGGCAGGACCCTGGAGTTCCTCTCGACTTTCCTGTGTAGAGCGCCTCCTCTTGAGATACGCCAGGAATTCTTTCCCAACCACGCAGGGAAAAGATCCCTCCTCTCGAGCTATGAAGCGGAAACGGGGCTACTCTGGATGTGGGCGGGACTCTCATGTTTCCTCTCGAGTGGAGACGGGTATGTCGGGGAACTTTTTGAGTTGCACAAGGGTGTGAAGGACCCTTTGGAAGTTCCAGAGGTTAGGTGTGATTAGACTCGAGACACCTAAGCGGAATGCGGCCTCATCTCGCCTGGAGGGAAGAACCTCCTGGATTTTCTCGAGTTGCGGCAGGTGCTCTCGACTTACACGGGGGAGCTCAGGGACCCGTTCTGGTGGCCTCAGGAAGGCCAGTCCCCATGAGAGTTGCTCGGGGGCCTCTCAGAATTCCTCTCCCGCGATGCCGGGGCCTAAGATCTTATGCGGATTCGAGGCGGTACCTGAGGATTCCTCTCCAGTGCTGACATGGATCTTGGGGTATTTCTGGAGTCTCCCCAGGGGAGTCAGTCCTTGTCTCGAGTGGGGCATGCACGTGCCCTTTCCTCCGAGCTTTGTCAGCAGTGTGGCGCTTCCCTTCGTGTGGATCAACGGATCTGTGGCTTTCATTGGCTTTCGCAGGAGGCTTTCCCAGGACGAGGCTTTCACAGGCCCAGGCTGTCCCACGTGCCACCGTGGTGTGAGTCGATCCTCGGCTTGAAAGTCGAGGCAGTGCAGGGAAAACAGGTTTCCCTGGAATGGACTGAGACATCTGGGGGCTCTGGGAATGGTGGCACGACCCTGGAGTCCTCTCGCCTTTCCTGTGGAGAGCGCCTCCTCTTGAGATGCGACGGGAACGCCGGGAATTCTTTACCGACCACGCAGGGAAAGGATCCCTCCTCTCGAGCTAGGAGGTGGAAACGGGGCTCCTCTCTGGATGTGGGCGAGACTCTCGTGCTTCCTTTCGAGTGAAGTCGGGAATGTTGCGGAACTTCTTAAGTTCCAGCAAGGGTGTGAAGGACCCTTTGGAAGTTCCAGAGTTTAGGTGTGATTAACCTCGAGACGCCTCAGCGGAAATGGGCCTCATCTCGCCTGGAGGGGAGAACTCCTGGATTTTCTCGAGTTGTGGCAGGTGCTCTCGACTTACGACGGGGACCTCAGGGACCCGCTTTGGTGGTCTCAGGAAAGGCCAGTCCACTTGCGAGTTGCACAGGGGCCTCTCGGGGGCCTCTCGGTTTCCTCTCCCGTCGATGTCGGCCTAAGATCTTGTGTGGAGTCGGTGCTGGAAACTGAGCATTCCTCTCCAGTGCTGACATGGATCATGGGTACTTCTGGAGTCTCCTCAGTGGATTCAGTCCTTGTCTCGAGTGGGGGAAGGAACATGCGATTTCCTCCCGAGCTGTAGCAGCAGTGTCACGCTTCCCTTCGCGTGGATCAAGGGATCTGTGGCTTTCCCTCGAGGCTTTCCCACGAGGCTTTCCCACGAGGCTTTCCACAGGGCTGTCCCACGTGCCACCGTGGTGTGAGTCGATCCTCAGCTTGAAAGTCGAGGCAGTGCAGGAAAA
>NW_017205151.1:0-5392 GCF_001704415.2 Capra hircus
CCGGCATCGACGGGAAGAGGAATCCCGAGAGGCCCCGAGCAACTCGCATGGGGACTGGTCTTTCCTGAGGCCACCAGAGCGGGTCCCTGAGGTCCCCGTCGTAAGTCGAGAGCACCTGCCGAAACTCGAGAAAATCCAGGAGGTTCTGCCCTCAGGCGAGATGAGGCCCATTTCTGCTGAGGCGTTTCCAGGCTAATCACACCTAACCTCTGGACATTCCAAAGGGCCTTCACACCCTTGCTGCAACTCAAGACGTTCCCCGACATACCCGTCTCCATCGAGAGGAAGCACGAGAGTCCGCCCACATCCAGAGGAGCCCTTTTCCTCCTCTGAGCCGACAGGAGGGATCCTTTCCCTGCGTGTTCGGAAAAGAATTCCCGGCGTTCCCGTCACATCTCAAGAGGCGGCGCTCTCCACAGGAAAGCGAGAGGAACTCCAGGGTCGTGCCACCATTCCTCGAGTCCCCAGATGTCTCAGTCCATTCCAGGGAATCCTATTTCCCGGCACTGCCTCGACGTTCAAACCGAGGATCGACTGACACCACGGTGGCACGTGGGACATCACTGTGGGAAAGCCTCGTGGAAAGCCTGGTGGGAAAGCGCGTTGAAAGCGTCGTGGGAAAGCGTCGTGGGAAAGCCTCGTTGGAAAGCTCAAGGGAAAGCCCCTTATCCCTTGAACCTCTCAAAGGGAAGCGTGACACTGCTGCTTCAGCTCGGGAGGAAAGCGCACGTGAATTCCCCCACTCGAGAGGACGATGACCTGCTGGGGAGACTCCAGAAGTACCCCAAGATCCATGTCAGCACTGGAGAGGAATCCTCAGGTTCCAGCACCGACTCCACACAATGTCTGAGGCCCCGGCTTCGATGGGAGAGGAATCCCGAGAGGCCCCCGAGCAACTCGAATGGGAACTGGCCTTTCGTGAGGCCACCAGAGCGGGTCCCTGAAGTCCCCGTCGTAAGTCGAGAGCACCTGCCGCAACTCGAGAAAATCCATGAGGTTCTCTCCTCCAGGCGAGATGAGGTCCAATTCCTCTGAGGCGGCTCGAGGATAATCACACCTAACCTCTGGAACTTCCAAAGGGTCCTTCACACCCTTGCCAACTCAAGAAGTTCCCCGACATACCCGTCTCCACTCGAGGGGAAGCATGAGAACCCCGCCACATCCAGAGGAGGCCCGTTTCCGCCTCCTAGGTCGAGAGGAGGGATCCTTTCCCTGCGTGGTCGCGAAAGATTTCCCGGTGTTCCCGTCGCATCTCAAGAGGAGGCGCTCTACACAGGAAAGGCGAGAGGAATTCCAGTTTCGTGCCACCATTCCCAGAGAACCCTAGATATCTCAGTCCATTCCAGGGAAACCTGTTTTCCCTGCACTGCCTCGACGTTCAAGCCGAGGATCGACTCAAACCACGGTGGAACGTGGGACAGCCCTGTGGGAAAGCCACGTGGGAAAGCCTCGTGGTAAAGCCACGAGGGAATGCCACAGATCCCTTTTTCCACGGGAAGGGAAGCGTTACACTGCTGCTACAGCTCGGGAGGAAAGCGCACGTGCATGGCCCCACTCGAGACGAGGACTGACTCCCCTGGGGAGACTCCAGAAGTACTCCAAGATCCATGTCAGCACTGGAGAGGAATCCTCAGGTTCCGGCACCGACTACACACATGGTCTTAGATCCCGGCATCTACGGGAGAGGAATCCCGAGAGGCCCGAGAGTAACTCGTATGGGGCCTGGCCTTTCCTGAGGCCACCAGAGCGGGTCCCTGAGGTCCCCATCTTAAGTCGAGAGCACCTGTCGCAACTCGAGAAAATCCAGGAGGTTCTCCCCTCCAGGCGAGATGAGGCCCATTTCCGCTGAGGCAACTAGGGGGTAATCACACTTTAAATCTGGAACTTCTAAAGGGTCCTTCACACCCTTGCTGCAACTCAAGAAGTTCCCCGACATACTGTCTCCACTCAAGAGGAATCCGAGGGTCCCGCCCATATCCCAGAGTGGCCCCGTTTCCGCCTGCTAGCTCGAGAGGAGGGATCCTTTCCCTGCGTGGTCAGGAAAGAATTCCCGGCGTTCCCGTAGCATCTCAAGAGGAGGCACTCTCCACAGGAAAGGCGAGAGGAACTCCAGGGTCGGGCCCCCATTCCCTGAGTCCCCCAGATGTCTCAGTCCATTCAGGGAAAACTGTTTTCCCTGCAGTGCCTCGACTTTAAAGCCGAGGATCGACTCACACCACCGTGGCACGTGGGAAAGCCCTGTGGGAAAGCCTCGTGGGAAAGCCTCGTGGGAAAGCCTCGAGGGAAAGACACAGATCCCTTGATCCACGCGAAGGAAAGCGCGTAACTGCTGCTACAGCTCCGGAGGAAAGCGCACGTGCATGACCCCACTCGAAACGAGGACTGACTGCCCTGGGGAGACTCCAGAAGTAGCCCAAGATGCATGTCTGCACTGGAGAGGAATCCTCAGGTTCCGGCACTGACTCCACACAAGGTCTTAGGCCCCAGCATCGACCGGAGAGGAATCCCGAGAGGCCCCCGAGCAACTCGCATGGGGACTGGCCTTTCCTGAGGCCACCAGAGTGGGTCCCTGAAGACCCCATCGTAAGTCGAGAGCACCTGCCACAACTCGAGAAAATCCAGGAGGTTCTACCCTCCAGGCGAGATGAGGCCATTTCCGCTGAGGCGTCCTGAGGCTAATCACACCAGACCTCTTGAAGTTCCAAAGGGTCCTTCATACCCTTGCTGCAACTCAAGAAGTTCCCCGATATACCCGTCTCCACTCGAGAGGAAGCACGAGAGTCCCGACCACATCCAGAGGAGCACCGTTTCCACATCCTTGCTCGAGAGGAGGGATCCTTTCCCTGCATGCTCGGGCAAAAATTCCCGCGTTCCCGTCGCATCTCAAGAGGAGGCGCTCTCCACAGGAAATGCGAGAGGAACTCCAGGTCATGCCACCATTCCCAGATCCCCCATATGTCGCAGTCCATTCCAGGGAAACCTGTTTTCCCTGCACTGTTTTGACTTTCAAGCAGAGGATCGACTCACACCATGGTGGCACGTGGGACAGCCCTGTGGGAAAGCCTCGTGGGAAACCTCGTGGGAAAGCCTCGAGGGAATGCCACAGATCCCTTGATCCCCGGAAGGGAAGCGTGATACTGCTGCTAAAGCTCGGGAGGAACGCTCACGTGCATGCCCCCACCCGAGACGAGGACTGACTCCCCTGGGGAGACTCCAGAAGTACCCCAAGATCCATGTCAGCACTGGAGAGGAATCCTCAGGTTCCGGCACTGACTCCACACAAGGTCTTAGGCCCCAGCATCGACGGGAGAGGAATCCGAGAGGCCCCCGAGCAACTCGCATGTGGCATGGCCTTTCCTGAGGCCACCAGAGCGGGTTACTGAGGTCCCCAGCGTAAGTCGAGAGCACCTGCCGCATCTCGAGAAAATCAAGGAGGTTCTCCCCTCCAGGCGAGATGAGGCCCATTTCCGCTGAGGCGTCTCGAGGCTAATCACACCTAACCTCTGGAACTTCCAAAGGGTCCTTCACACCATTGTTGCAACTCAACAAGTTCCCCGACCTACCCGTCTCCACTGGAGAGGAAGCACGAGAGTTCTGCCCACATCCAGAGGATCCCCGTTTCCCCCTATTAGCTCGAGAGGAGGGATCCTTTCCCTGCGTGGTCGGGAAAGAATTCCCGGCGTTCCCGTCGCAACTCAAGAGGAGGCGCTCTCCACAGGAAAGGCGAGAGGAACTCCAGGGTCGTGCCACCTTTCCCAGAGTCCCCCAGATGTCTCAGTCCATTCCAGGGGAACCTGTTTTCCCTCCACTGCCTCGAATTTCAAGCCGAGGATCGACTCACACCATGGTGGCTCGTGGGACAGCCCTGTGGGAAAGCCTCGTGGGAAAGCCTCGAGGGAAAGCCACAGATCTCTTGATCCACGCGAAGGGAATCGTGACACTGCTGCTAGAGCTCGGGAGGCCAGCGTACGTGCATCCACGAATCGATACGAGGACTGACTCCCCTGGGGAGACTCCAGAAGTACCCCAAGATCCATGTCAGCACTGGAGAGGAATCCTCAGGTTCCGGCACTGACTCCACACAAGGTATTAGGCCCCGGCATCGACGGGAGAGAATCCCGAGATGCCCCGAGCAAATCGCATGGGGACTGGCCTTTCCTGAGGCCACCAGAGCGGGTCCCTGAGTTCCCCGTCGTAAGTCTAGAGCACTTGCTGCAACTCTGAAAATCCAGGAGGTTCTCCCCTCCAGGCGAAATGAGGCCCATTTCCACTGAGGCGTCTCGAAGCTAATCACACCTAACCTCTGGAACTTCCAAACGGTCCCTCACACCCTTGCTGCAACTCAAGAAGTTCCCCAACTTACCCGTCTCCACTCGAGAGGAAGCACGCGAGTCCCGCCACATCCAGATGAGCCCCGTTTCCGCCTAATAGCTCGAGAGTAGGGATCCTTTCCCTGCGTGGTCGGGAAATAATTCGGCGTTCCCGTCGCATTTCAAGAGGAGGCACTCTCCACAGGAAAGGCGAGAGGAACTCCAGGGTCATGCCACCACTCCCAGAGTCCCCCAGATGTATCCGTCCATTCCATGGAAACCTGTTTTCCCTGCACTGCTTCGGCTTTCAAGCCGAGGATCGACTCACACCACGGTCGCACGTGGGACAGCCCTGTGGGAAAGCCTCGTGGGAAGCCTCGTGGGAAAGCCTCGAGGGAAAGCCACAGATCCCTTGATCCACGCGAAGGGAAGCGTGACACTGCTGCTACAGCTCGGGAGGAAAGCGCACATGTGCCCCCACTCGAGATGTGGACTGACTCCCCTGGGGAGACTCCAGAAGTACCCCAAGATCCATGTCAGCACTGGACAGGAATCCCCAGGTTCCGGCATCAACTCCACACAAGGTCTAAGGCCCCGGCATTGACGGGAGATGAATCCCGAGAGGCCCCTGAGAAACTCTCATAGGGACTGGCATGTCTTCAAGCCACCAGAGCGGGTCCCTGAGGTCCCCATCGTAAGTTGAGAGCACGTGCCACAACTCGAGAAATCCAGGTGGGTTTCCCCTCCAGGCGAGATGAGGCCATTTCCCTGAGGCGTCTGGAGGCTAATCACGCCTAACATCAAGGAACTTCCAAAGGGTCCTCACACCCTTGCTGCAACTCAAAGAGAAGTTCCCGACATACCCGGTCGAGAGAGAGAGCACGAGAGTCCCGCCCACATCCCAGAGGAGCCGCGTTTCTGCCTCCTTGCTCGAGAGAGGGATCCTTTCCCTGCGTGGTCGGGAAAGGAATTCCGGGGTTCCCGTCGCAACTCAAGAGGAGGTGCTCTCTACAGGAAAGGCGAGGAGGGAACTCCAGGTTCGTGCCACCATTCCCAGAGTTCCCCAGATGGTCCATTTCAGG
>NW_017205152.1:0-5392 GCF_001704415.2 Capra hircus
CCCCCCAGGGGAGTCAGTCCTCGTCTCGATTGGGCTGCACGAGCGCTTTCCTCCCGAGCAGTAGCAGCAGTGTCTCGCTTCCCTTCGCGTGGATCAAGGGATCGGTGGCTTTCCCCACGAGGCTTTCCCACAGGGCTGTCCCACGTGCCACCGTGGTGTGAGTGGATCCTCGGCTTGAAAGTCGAGGCAGTGCAGGGAAAACAGGTTTCCCTGGAATGGACTGAGATATCTGGGGACTCTGGGAATGGTGGCACGACCCTGGAGTTCCTCTCGCCTTTCCTGTGGAGAGCGCCTCCTATTGAGATGAGACGGGAACGCGGGGAATTCTTTCCCAACCACGCAGGGAAAGGATCCCTCCTCTGGAGCTAGGAGGCGGAAACGGGTCTCCTCTGGATGTGGGCAGGACTCTCGTGCTTCCTCGAGTGGAGACGGGAATGTCGGGGAACTTCATGAGTTGCAGCAAGGGTGTGAAGGACCCTTTGGAAGTTCCAGATGTTAGATGTGATTAGCCTCCAGATGCCTCAGCGGAAATGGGCCTCATCTTGCCTCTAGGTAGAACCTCCTGCATTTTCTCGAGTTGCGGCAGGTGCTCTCGACTTACGACAGGGACCTCAGGGACCCGCTCTGGTGGCCTCAAGAAAGGCCAGTCCCCATGCGAGTTGCTCGGGGCCTCTCGGGATTCCTCTCCGTCGATGCCGGAGCCTAAGACCTTGCTTGGAGTCGGTGCCGGAACGTGAGGATTCCTCTCCAGTGCTGACATGGATCTTGGGCTACTTCTGGAGTCTCCCCAGGGGAGGCAGTCCTCGTCTCGAGTGGGGCATGCACGTGCGCATTACTCCCGAGCTGTAGCAGCAGTGTCACGCTTCCCTTCGCGTGGATCAAGGGATCTGCGGCTTTCCTCGAGGCTTTCCCACGAGGCTTTCCACAGGGCTGTCCCACGTGCCACCGTGATGTGAGTCGATCCTCGGCTTGAAAGTCGAGGCAGTGCAGGGAAAACAGGTTTCCCTGGAATGGACTGAGACATCTGGGGGACTCTGGGAATGGTAGCATGACCCTGGAGTTACTCTCGCCTTTCCTGTGGAGAGCGCCTCCTCTTGAGATGCGACGGGAACGCCGGGAATTCTTTCCCGACCACGCAGCGAAAGGATCCCACCTCTGGAGCTAGGAGGCGGAAACGGGGCTCCTCTGGATGTGGGCGGGACTCTCGTGCTTCCTCTCGAGTGGAGACGGGTATGTTGGGGAACTTCTTGAGTTGCAGCAAGGGTGTGAAGGACCCTTTGGAAGTTCCAGAGCTTAGGTGTGATTAGCCTCGAGACGCCTCAGCGGAAATGGGCCTCATCTCACCTGGAGGGGAGAACCTCCTGAATTTTCTCAAGTTGCGGCAGGTGCTCTCGACTTACGAAGGGGACCTGATGGACCGCGCTGGTGGCCTCATGAAAGGCCAGTCCCATGGGAGTTGCTCGGGGGCCTCTCGGGATTCCTCTTCCCTCGATGCCGGGGCCTAAGATCTTGTGTGGAGTCGGTGCTGGAACCTGAGGATTCCTCTCCAGTGCTGACATGGATCTTGGGGTACTTCTGGAGTCTCCCAGGGGAGTCAGTCCTCGTCTCGAGTGGGGCATGCACGTGCGCTCCCGAGCTGTAGCAGGAGTGTCACGCTTCCCTTCTTGTGGATCAAGGGTTCAGGGGTTTACCTCGAGGCTTTCCCATGAGGCTTTCCCACGAGGCTTTCCCACAGGGCTGTCTCACGTGCCACCGTTGTATGAGTCGATCCTCGGCTTGAAAGTCGAGGCAGTGCAGGGAAAACTGGTTTCCCTGGCTTGGACTGAGCATCTGGGGGACTCTGGGAATGGTGGCACGACCCTGGAGTTCCTCTCGCCTTTCCTGTGGAGAGCGCCTCCTCTTGAGATGCGACGGGAACGCCAGGAATACTTACCCGACCACGTATGGAAAGGATCCCTCCTCTGGAACTATGAGGCGGAAACGGGGCTCCTCTGGATGTGGGCGGGACTCTCGTGCTTCCTCTCGAGGGGAAACGGGTATGTCGAGGAACTTCTTGAGTTGCAGCAAGGGTGTGAAAGACGCTTTGGAAGTTCCAGAGGTTAGGTGTGATTAGTCTCGAGACGCCTCAGCACAAATGGGCCTCATGTCGCCTGAAGGGGAGAACCTCCTGAATTTTCTCGAGTTGCGGCAGGTGCTGTGGACTTAAGACGGGGTCCTCAGGGACCCGCTCTGGTGGCCTCAGGAAAGGCCAGTCACCATGCGAGTTGCTCGGGGGCCTCTCGGGATTCCTCTCCCGTCGATGCCGGCGCCTTATACCTTGTGTGGAGTCGGTGCCGGAACCTGAGAAAACCTCTCCAGTGCTTACATGGACCTTGGGGTACTTCTGGAGTCTCCCAGGTGAGTCAGTCCTCGTCTCTAGTGGATGCATGCACGTGCAATTTCCTCCAGAGCTGTAGCATCAGTGTCACCCTTCCCTTCGCGTGGATCCAGGAATCTGTGGCTTTCCGTGGAGGCTTTCTCACGAGGCTTTGCCACGAGGCTTTCCCACGACGTTTACCCACTGGGCTGTCTCACGTGCCACCGTGTTGTGAGTCGTCCTTGGCTTGAAAGTCGAGGCAGTGCTGGGAAACTGGTTTCCCTGTTATGGACTGAGCATCTGGGGACTCTGGGAATGGTGGCACGACCCTGGAGTTCCTCTCGCCTTTCCTGTGGAGAGCGCCTCCTCTTGAGATGCGACGGAACGCCGGGAATTCTTTCCCGACCACGCAGGGAAAGGATCCCTCCTCTCGAGCTAGGAGGCAGAAACGGGTCTCCTCTGGATGTGGGCGGGACTCTCGTGCTTCCTTTCGAGTGGAGCCGGTAAGTCGGGAACTTCTTGAGTTGCAGCAAGGGTGTGAAGGACCCTTTGGAAGTTCCAGAGGTTAGTGTGATTAGCCTCGAAAAGCCTCAGCGGAAATGGGCCTCATCTCGCCTGGAGGGGAGAACCTCCTGGATTTTTCGAGTTGCGGCAGGTGCTCTCGACTTACGACGGGGACCTCAGGGACCCGCTCTGGTGGCCTCAGGAAAGGCCAGTCCCCCATGCGAGTTGCTCGGGGGCCTCTCGGATTCCTCTCCCCTCGATGCCGGGGCCTAAGACCTTGTGTGGAGTCGGTGCCGGAACCTGAGGATTCCTCTCCAGTGCTGATGGATCTTGGGGTACTTCTGGAGTCTCCCCAGGGGAGTCAGTCCTCGTCTCGAGTGGGGCATGCACGTGCTTTCCTCCCGAGCTGTAGCAGCAGTGTCACGCTTCCCTTCGCGTGGATCAAGGATCAGGGGCTTTCCCTCGAGGCTTTCCCAGAGGCTTTCCCACAGCACAGGGCTGTCCCACGTGCCCGTGGTGTGAGTCGATCCTCGGCTTGAAAGTCGAGGCAGTGCAGGGAAAACAGGTTTCCCTGGAATGGACTGAGACATCTGGGGGACTCTGGGAATGTGGCACGACCCTGGAGTTCCCTCTCGCCTTTCCTGTGGAGAGCGCCCTCTTGAGATGCGACGGAACGCCGGGAATTCTTTCCGACCACGCAGGGAAAGGATCCCTCCTCTCGAGCTAGGAGGCGGAAACGGGGCTCCTCTGGATGTGGGCGGACTCTCGTGCTTCCTCTCGAGTGGAGACGGTATGTCGGGAACTTCTTGAGTTGCAGCAAGGGTGTGAAGGACCCTTTGGAAGTTCCAGAGGTTAGTGTGATTAGCCTCGAGACGCCTCAGCGGAAATGGGCCTCATCTCGCCTGGAGGGGAGAACCTCCTGGATTTTCTCGAGTTGCGGCAGGTGCTCTCGACTTACGACGGGAACCCAGGGACCCGCTCTGGTGGCCAGGAAAGGCCAGTCCCCATGCGAGTTGCTCGGGGCCTCTCGGGATTCCTCTCCCGTCGATGGGGGGCCTAAGATCTTGTGTGGAGTCGGTGCCGGAACCTGAGGATTCCTCTCCAGTGCTGACATGGATCTTGGGGTACTTCTGGAGTCTCCCCAGGGGAGTCAGTCTCGTCTCGAGTGGGGCATGCACGTGCACTTTTTCCTCCGAGCTGTAGCAGCAGTGTCACGCTTCCCTTCGTGTGGATCAAGGGATCTGGGCTTTCCCTCAAGGCTTTCCCACGAGGCTTTCCCACAGGGCTGTCCACGTGCCACCGTGGTGTGAGTCGATCCTCGGCTTGAAAGTCGAGGCAGTGCAGGGAAAACAGGTTTCCCTGGAATGGACTGAGACATCTGGGGGACTCTGGGAATGGTGGCACAACCCTGGAGTTCTCTCCCCTTTCCTGTGGAGAGCGCGCTCCTCTTGAGATGCGACGGGAAAGCCGGGAATTCTTTCCCGACCACGCAGGGAAAGGATCCCTCCTCTCGAGCTAGGAGCGGAAACGGGGCTCTCTGGATGTGGGCGGGACTCTCGTGCTTCCTCCTCGAGTGGAGACGGGTTGTCGGGAACTTCTTGAGTTGCAGCAAGGGTGAAAGGACCCTTTGGAAAGTTCCAGATGTTAGATGTGATTAGCCTCCAGACGCCTCAGCGGAAATGGGCCTCATCTCGCCTGGAGGGGAGAACCTCCTGGATTTTCTCGAGTTGCGGCAGGTGCTCTCGACTTACGACGGGGACCTCAGGGACCGCTTCTGGTGGCCTCAGGAAAGGCCAGTCCCCATGCGAGTGCTCGGGGCCTCTCGGGATTCCTCTCCCTCGATGCCGGGGCCTAAGACCTTGTGTGGAGTCGGTGCCGGAACCTGAGGATTCCTCTCCCAGTGCTGACATGGATCTTGGGGTACTTCTGGAGTCTCCCCAGGGGAGTCAGTCCTCGTCTCGAGTGGGGGCATGCACGTGCGCTTTCCTCCCGAGCTGTAGCAGCAGTGTCACGCTTCCTTCGCGTGGATCAAGGGATCAGGGGCTTTCCTCCGAGGCTTTCCCATGAGGCTTTCCCACGAGGCTTTCCCACAGGGCTGTCCCACGTGCCACCGTGGTGTGAGTCGATCCTCGGCTTGAAAGTCGAGGCAGTGCAGGGAAAACAGGTTTCCCTGGAATGGACTGAGACATCTGGGGGACTCTGGGAATGGTGGCACGACCCTGGAGTTCCTCTCGCCTTTCCTGTGGAGAGCGCCTCTCCTTGAGATGCGACGGGAACGCCGGGAATTCTTTCCCGACCACGCAGGGAAAGGATCCCTCCTCTCGAGCTAGGAGGCGGAAACGGGTCTCCTCTGGATGTGGGCGGGACTCTCGTGCTTCCTCTCGAGTGGAGACCGGTATGTCGGGAACTTCTTGAGTTGCAGCAAAGGGTGAAGACCCTTTGGAAGTTCCAGATTTAGTGTGATTAGCCTCGAGACGGCCTCAGCGAAATGGGCCTCATCTCGCCTGGAGGGGAGAACCTCCTGGATTTTCT